>NC_052172.1:20517953-20618660 GCF_902713615.1 Scyliorhinus canicula
CCTCTTCCTGCACTGTAGGGATTTTATGGTTGAAATGTGTGGGTGAACCTCCTTATTTGGTAAGTCAGAATGTACTCCGAAATTGAATGATTTTGGTCATAATTTGAGGCGAAGGATGAAGATTGGGATGTTATTTTCAGGTATGAAGTGCTCTTTACAGACCAAATAAGGTACGGGTCGGTCAAGGATAAGAGTGAGCTTGTGAAGTGCAAGTTCAGCATGAGCAGGTAGCTAAATCTAATGTAAGTGTCTAATGTAAAGCTCTGGAAGCATGGGCCAAAGTGGATGGTTTTGGTCTTGCTGGTGTTGAGCTACAGAAAGGAACTTGCATTTCTGTAGTGGCTTCAAGCTTGGAAAATATCTGTAGGTACTGTGAAAACATGGATGCTGAGCCAAAGGAAAAATTGAGGGATGGGCAAAAGCTTGGTCGGAGCTCAGTGTTGTCAAGGTCGTGCCGTTGGTAGTCCCCTCATCCCAAGAGTTTACTGGTTCAAATCTTGCCCCCGGGACTTTTGAGCTTATCTAGAGTGACACCAATGCACAAATGCAGCACTGCCTTTTGGATGAGACACTAAACTAATGCTCTTGTTGGCCCTGGGGTAGTACTGTTTCACCAGATCAGGGTACATAGTTCTCTTCCTGTTTTGGCCAGTATTTATCTTTTAACCCAGCACTTTAAAGCAGATTATCTGGTCACTTATCTCATTACTGTCTGTATTACAAATTTGCATACAGTATTTCCCTATATTAAAATAGTGGTGACATGAGGGGCTGGTTTAGCTCAATCGGCTAAATCGCTGGCTTTTAAAGCAGACCAAGCAGGCCAGCAGCACGGTTCGATTCCCGTACCAGCCTCCCCGGACAGGCGCCGGAATGTGGCGACTAGGGGCTTTTCACAGTAACTTCATTGAAGCCTACTCGTGACAATAAGCGATTTTCATTTCATTTCATTTCATTTCAGAAGTCTGGTTGTGAAATGCTTTGGATGCCTCAATACTGGAAATAAATAGGAGAAAGAGTGGGAAAGATTTGGGGGATGTTGGAAGTGCAAATCCAGAGTAGGAATTTAGAACAACAGCTACTTATGGTGGGCTGAAGGCCGAAATGGTTGGCTGGAGGAGGCTACTCATCAGGAGGGACAAGACCATAGGACAAGGACAGGACATTTTAAAAAACAAAATGCAGTGTTGGGAGCCTTTTACTTGTACTGGGGTGATAGACTAACAGGACTTGGTGTGAATTTAGCCACAACTTGACAGATCAGTGGTTGAACAGTGTGACAACTGTCGAGGTTGAAATTGTAAAGTGGATGTAAACGAGTTGATACCATGCCTGGACTTGATTCGAAGTGAGAACATATAGATGCAGATTAGAGGGTTCCAAGGACAAAACTGAGCCATACCAGCAATGGCTGTGCTGGAGCACCTATTGCAAGAAATGCATTGAATCACGGAGGAGAGATTATGTCATACAAACTTCATATGGGAGTTTTTAAAAACGAAAATCTGAATCCGCCATGAGAATAGGTTTGGACGACTTCTGACGGGTGTGTCTATTGTAATGCTGTCTCACTCACTGTCCCGTGACAGCGTATTTTGCGCTTGCTGCAGGACCGGCTGATATTGCTGAACCAATGCGGTTCTGCGTGTGTGTGTGTGGAATGTTAGCAATGTGCTGGCGTCGGATGGGCCCCCATCGGGGCACTGCGCAATCTTAAACTTTAATTTGATCGAGGCAATTATTTTAACCATCTTTTTCATAATTAGAAACTGCTCTATTTACATGTTTCCAAAGAATCGGGGAAATTCTCTGGCGTGATTTGTGCAGATGATGAATTAATGGAACCTTTCTCAATCGCCCAGAACAATTTGAATTCTTGCGTTCAAAATGAACGGGTGTTGCCCTTTTTATTGCTCCCCCCCCCCCCCCCCCCCATGGCTCCGGGAAACCGGATTAGTTCAATACAGTTCAAATGTAAATGTTCGTCATGATAGAAATTACAAATCGATCCTGGTGTGTTTAAGAGTTTAAAACAAATACAATTAAGTCCCAGGCCCAAAATAGGGGTGTTTACCAAATTGACGTTATTAATGATGATGCTTCCGAAATTGTATCAGCGCATTGTTAAGGTCGCTAAAGATGTTCACATTTTTTTTGCATACTTCCTGGGAGTTGGTTGGTTGGTGACGGAATTAAATAAAATTTTGCTTGCAAAACCTGGTTTCCGATCGTGAATCTCGTGGCCCCTTTCTTATGGAGACCTGTGTACGTTGACGCTTTTCTGTGTTGGAGATTAAGTAGTTTTGCAAGTTCTCCCCACCCCCAAAATGAATGAAGTGGCAGGAAACGACATCCGGCCATGAAATACAAAGAGAAAATGGCGCAGTTTAAATGTTTGTGGTCCTGTTAAAAGAACAAGATTGAAAAAGTTTTGCGTTTTTGTAATTGAAAAAAGGGCTAGGTAGCAACTCGGTAAAAGTAACGAGTAGATTTCAATAAAGTTCTACTTTTGGGAGTTTGATTTACTTGTGCTCATTAAAATCTAATTGGCAAATAGTCTGATCTTGGCAGCATTGTTAAACCCAGTCAACTTTATTTATCTGGGCCACTTTGTTATAATGTTCTCAGTACTTGGGTAATCAGCAGTCAACACATTTCCAAGTGTGCAATTTTTAAAAATATCAATTTAGAGTACCCAATTAATTTTTTCTAATTAAGGGGCAATTTTACTGTGGCCAATCCACCTAGCCTGCACATCTTTTGGGTTGTGGGGGCGAAACCCACGCAAACACGGACAGCGATTTATTATGTGTTTGGGTATTTTAAGGAGCACGGCTAACCCACTGCACCACCGTGCAGTGTGCAAACTTTTAACTGTTCAGCTACTGAAAGTTGAGATGTCCGTTCTCAGTTATATATGAAGCCACGTGTCACTGAAAATGGTGTTTTAAAAGTATGTTCGAAACTATAACTATTTTTGACAATTTAGACAATTTAATGTTACAAGGTGCTGCTGAAGTTTGGAGAAATGCCAGCTTGAATACTGCAGGGAGGATTTATAAGCTCACAACCAAGGTGACCTGTCAGTTTAAATGTAATTCATATGTTTACAAATCTAGATTTGTAACAAACTAGCAGAGGTGCCGGGGATGATTGCTCGGAATCTCCTATGTTTTGAGTTGCTTACCTCATTAGAGAAAGTGTGGCAGCAGGTAGAGGATTCTGTGCCTCTGACCTTTTTTTGAAGATTTGAACTTCAGACTTGAGTTCTTTTACTGAACTGTGGAAGTGCATGGTTACATCCTAAAATCTCAATATCTTCTTTGACTTGGATCTTTTACATTCTAGTTAATGCAAACTGGAAACAATATTGACCTGAACGTCATGAATCCCAACTTGACAATCATGCCCTTTCTTTTCCCCCATGGCCGCCTAACATCTGTCCCCTGTCAAAAGTGCATATTTTCTAATCTTCTAAAGAATTTCCCAGAATCTCCACACTTTTGACCTTGGCTATTGGCTGTTCAATTTGAAAGTCTAGGTAATATACATGTGTTTTATAGTCCAATTGAGATATCACTTCCTCAAAAGAAAAAATGAGGTTGGTCAGGGTCCATATTCACTGCTGTTACTAGGTTATTACAGTACAGATAATCCAAGTTTGCTCTTTATTTATCTATAAATTTAGAGTACCCAATTCATTTTTCCAATTAAGGGGCAATTTAGCATAGCCAATCCACCTACCCTGCATATCTTTGGGTTGTGCGGGTGAGACCCCCATAGACACCAGGAGCATGTGCAAACTCCACATGGACAGTGACCTGGGGATGACATCAAACCCTGCTCCTTGATGCCATGAGGCAGCAGTGCTAACCACTATACCACAGTGCCATATATTTTGAGATTAGCAGAAGACTACTTATGCCTGATTTGTACCCTTTTTAAATATGGCCACCATATTAGTCTGCATCCCATGATGCTTCCAGTGACCTGACTTCCCTCTTCCTTATAAGTCCTGCACCTAACTCCCAACTTTTTTTCAATGCCATCTACCCCATGGGGTTTGTGTTGTTTAGCTTGTGATCGTTCCATTTTTCAATTTGGTCTTAAATATTTTCTAAAATTGTTTTTTGGGGGGTGTGGTGGGCAATTTGTTAAGTTTACCTTGTGAATGGATTTCATGCTGATTTTCTGATCCTTTGTACGGGCCATGCTTTCTTGTTTAATGCCTCTCATTCAGGTTATTCTAAAAGGCTTTTCATTAAATTAATTACTTTTGAAGCATAGTCACTATTACGTAGGCAGACTTTGCAGCCAATTTGTGCACAACAAAGTCTCCAAAATGACAGTGGGGTGAATGGCCATCTGTGTTTGGTTGAGGGATAAATGCTGGGCAAGATGCCAGGGAAGCTCATCCACTCTTTGATTAATGCAATGGGGTATTACCTCCTGAGACAGCAGTTTAGGCATTTCATCTGACAACCCATCTGAAAACAGCCTCTCCAACAATGCAGCACATGTCCCCCTCAGTACCACATTTTAAGTTCCTGACTATATTGTGCTGAGGTCCAGTGTGGACCTTGAACCACACTACCTTGGACACCCTCAAGTGAGTCTCACTGCTGAGCCGATGGATCAAAATTTAAATTGGCAGATCAGTTCCAAAATAGTATTCGAGATGAAAAAAGAGGAAGTGGGTGGTGCATGCAAGTTTAAAAAAAAAATTAGAAATCATCTGATGAATGAAGCCCTGTTCTAGTTTGTGGTCATGTAATTAGAGACCACATTAGAGGAAGGGATTCCTATCCTTTGGCTCCAGCAGTGAGCCTCCCTATATTATGTCTTCCACAGTTCACCTACAGGCAGAGGAATACTTTTCTAAATTCTTTCCTCCATCCCAGTTTTTTGATGTGCCAGTTCTAGGGGCATTTCCTCTAAGACTGGCAATACTCCAGTACCCTTGGGTTAGCCCTGCTGCCTCATGGTGCCGAGGTTCCAGGCTCGATCCCGGCTCTGGGTCACTGTCTGTGTGGAGTTTGCACATTCTCCCCATGTCTGTGTGGGTTTCGCCCCCACAACCCAAAGATGTGCAGGGTAAGTGGATTGGCCAAGCTAAATTGCCCCTTAATTGGAAAAAATTAATTGGGTACTCTAAATTCATTTTAAAAAATACTCCAGTACCCTGATTTCAAGTGACTATTCTTCATGTATGAGTTTGGATGAAGTCAGTGGGTAGTTTGATCATGGAACAGTCCCATCTCGCATGAGCCTTATTTGTCCATAAGTGCAGTTTCTAGCTTGGCGATGAAATAAGTCAGGTCCACGTGCACTAGGTAACTTGTTAATATTTATTTTCATTGAAATAAATAGATTGTTTTCACTGAAGTTCAGACCAACGAGGGGGGAATCTCAGACACTTATAAAATTCTAACAGGACTCTTAATTGTCCCTGGTTGCTATTTAAGCTTAAGTTACGGCAATTCTCTATAACGAGCCAGATCTTCCTGATGAATGTGGTTGATGCCATGGGTTCAGTTATAGAACTTGTCAGCCATGGCTCAGCAGGTAGAAGTCTCACTCTGCCTGCCCTCAAGGCAGATTAAAACCTAGACTGACAAATTTTAGTGCTGCAATGTTGGAAGTATAGTTTTTTTGTGAAATGTTGTGGACCTACCTGCATGTTCAAGTGGACAGAAAAAAAATACCCTTGCTCTTCGAAATAGTGCTATCTCCAGCATCCTGACCAATATTTATCTCTTGATAAATCTAATAATCACCTTATTTATGGGAGCCTGCTTTGTACTTGGCTCCTATGATTACAAAATAGTTTTCCATTTTTACAAATAATACAAACCCTCAACTGATACAGTACAGCATAAATGTTTCCGCTTGCATGAATAGAGAAAAACACACCAACACAGTTGGTTCAGTTTAATCGTTAAACTTTGTACCACCATTTATACAAGGTAAAGCAGTGGACAGAAGCTTAAAAAATGGGGGGAAAAGAGGATAAAGCCATGAAACCATGGTAAAATGCTGCACACCTTTGCGTGTAGCAATTACTCATACAGGCAAAGAAAATATCGGATAAGATTTTCGTGCCCTGTTCAGGCATGCACCAAAACACACCTTCCAAATCCAATTATACCAGAGGCACCGGTGACACGTTATAACATATTTTTCTCAGATACGAGTCCTGCCTCTAACTCTGCAGGAGCCAGTTAATGATTTTTTTTAACCCCAAAATAAAGAAATCTAAATACCTGAAAGATCTGCGAAAGGCATTTAGTTCTAAGAGGATATTTTACATATAATCACAAGTGATCATTATTCCGTATGTAATATAAACAGAGAAGATGAGCAAATATTCACACAATTGGTTTAGTCTCAAACACAGAAATCGTGGTCAGCTGCTCCCTTTCTACAGAAAATGAAAGGGTTGAAGGCGGCCAAAAAGAGGGGATCTTGGGGTAACAAGAGAAAGCCATGAACACATGGTCCGATGGTGCATGCCCCTCCACCATAAGGCAAAAAAGAGGCAGCTACACAATATAGAAGATTTCTTATGGCGTTAGACAAAACCTAACTTGTTCTCCTAAGACCTCCAAGCAATGAAAGCATGCCCCAGGAGAAGAGACAATAGGATGTGGCTTGGCAGTGTACTTGCACACATAGAAGATAGTAACATAAAAGATTAGGAGCAGGAGGAGGCTATTCGGCCCTTCGAGCCTGCTCTGCTATTCGACACGTTCATGGCTGATCGTTCAACTCAATAGCCTAATCCTGCTTTCTCCCCATAACCCTTGATCCCATTTGCCTCCAATGCCATATCTAGCCGCTTCTTGAATGTATTCACTGTCTTAGCCTCAACTACTACTGTGGTAATGAATTCCACAGGCTCACCACTCTTTGGGTGAAGAAAGGTCTCCGCATCTCTGTCCTAAATGGTCTACCAATAATCCTCAGACTGTGAACCCTGGTTCTGGGCACATCCACCATTGGGAACATTACCCTGTCTAATCCTGTTTGAACGAGATTACGCCCCCTCATTTGTCTGAACTCCAGCGAAAACAATCGTAACCTAGTCAATCCCTCGTACGTCAGTCCTGCCATTCCTGGAATCAGCCTGGTAAACCTTCGCTGCACTCCCTCGAGAGCAAGAACCTCCTTCCTCAAAAAAGGAGACCAAAACTGTGCGCACTGTTCTAGGTGTGTACCAAGGCCCTGCATAATTGCAACAACATATCCCTGCTCCTGTATTCAAAACCTTCCGTAATGAAAGCCAGCATACCATTTGCCACCGTTACTGCCTGCTGCCCCTGCATGCTTACCTTCAGCGACTGGTGCTCAAGGACTTCCAGGTCCTGCTGCGCACTCCCAATTTACAGCCATTCATGTAGTAATCTGCTTTGGTTTTGCTTCAAAAGTGAATAACCTCACATTTATCCAAATCGTACTGCATCTGCCAATTTGCCCGCTCGCCCAACCTGTCCGGGTCATGCTGGAGGATCTCTGCATCCTCGCCACAGTTCACCCTCCCACCCAATTTGGTATCAGTGGCAAAATTTCAGATATTACATTTTGTTCCCTTGTCCAACTTATATTGTGAATAGCTGGGGTCCCAGCACCGATCCCTGTGATACCCCACTGGCCTGTCAATTTGAAAAGGATACGTTAATTCCTACTGTTTTCTTTCTGCCAACCAGCTTTTTAAAAATCCATTTCAATACCCCCCCCAAAATCCCATGCCCATTAATCTTGCACGATAATCCCTTATGTGGGACTTTGTCAACGCTTTCTGAATGTCCAAATATACCACATTGACTGGCTCCCACTTGTCAACTCTACTAGTTACATCTTCAAAGAATTCCAATAGATTTGTCAAGCATGATTTTCCCAATGAAGATGTGGAAGCATTGGAAAGGGTGCAAAGGAGATTTACCAGGATGCTGCCTGGTTTGCAGGTTAGGTCTTATGAGGAAAGGTTGAGGGAGCTAGGGCTTTTCTCTTTGCATCGGAGGAGGATGAGAAGCGACTTGATAGAGGTTTATAAGATGATGAGGGGGCTAGATAGAGTGCACGTTCAGAGACTATTTCCTCGGGTGGATGTATTCAAGCGGTTATTGGATAGGCACATGGAGCACACCAGAATGACGGAGTAGGATAGCTTGATCTTGGTTTCGGACATTGCTCTGCACAACGAGGGCCAAAGGGCCTGTTCTGTGCTGCACTGTTCTGTGTAATAAATCAACCTCTATCAGTGCCCCTCCTACCCAGAGGAACACCAGAATAGAATCCCTACAGTGCAGAAGGAGGCCATTTGGCCCATTGATACTGCACTGACCCCACAAATACTCCACCTAGGCCAACTCGACCACCCACCCCACCATATCCCTATAACCTAACCTGCACAATTCTGACACTAAGTGGCAATTTAGCATATCCTTGGACTGTGGGTGTAAACTGGGCTCCCGGAGGACACCCACTCAACACTGGGAGAACGTGCAAACTTCACACAAGTCACCAAGGCTGAAATCTAACCCAATCTCTGGTGCTGAGGAAGTAGTGCTAACCACTGTGTAACCCAATGGTGAGCCAATAAATGTCAGAGAAAGTCTAGCAATGTATACTTTTTTAAAAAATCAAGACACCAGGGACCGAACAGCATCAAGTCGTAAGAAACAGGACTGTCTCCCAGGGGAGCCCAAATCTCGAAGGGGACTGTCCAGAAGTTCCTATACAAGATTACTTTGATCCAGCATAACCTCCAACCGGAGAAAGACTAACAACGCTGAACTGAAGCACTCAAGACTTGCACTTGCGGGCGGGCCTGCAGTCAACGCTGCCTCCCGAGGGGAACCAAAGCAGTCAAGGAGTCCCCAAAAGAGAACATCTCAGGAGGGTGATCTACTCCACCACCCAACATGCCCTCCATCTGACCCAGGTAAACACAGCTACCAATTCCCTAACCTACTCTAGTGACTTCCCCTACCCGTGTATCCAAGTAAATATAGACCAACCGAAGAAAGGTTTGATAGCCAAGGATTAACTGACCACATCCAGGTGTGCATTATTGCATATTTCCCCCTACTCCAACACCAGAAGGGCCAACAGAGAGGAGAGGCGAAACTCTGCCTTCTCCAGGATTTATAATCTGTCTGTGCCTTCATAGGAGACCAGCAAGGATTCCATAATTGCTTAAGAGAAACACAGCACTAATATTTATAACTGGGGGTGTGTTCTCACCCATAATGAGGACTACACCAACCCCTTCTATACCAAACCGTCTACTTGCCACCCTGCTGTGGAACTAGTCATATCTACAAATAAGCTTTTTTAAAAAAGATGTACTCCGTGTAAAAGCAAGAATGATAGCACAAACCAAGTAAATTCTGCACAGCCAACATAAACCAACTCCACACTAATTTCTCAAGAGGACGGGTGACAAGTTTCTGCGCTTGTATATCATATCGGCATAAAAATCAATAACCTGAAACCAGATATAATCACAAGGGGACAAAGTTCAGAATGAATGCAAGATAATATAACCATCCACAGTTTTGAAAGGCCAAAGCCATGACAGGATAATTTCCATTGAAGCCCCTGCGCCTCCACATGTCGCTGCTCCGAAGACCCGGTAACGTGAAACCTAGGTCTCTGCGGGCGGTGAACACCCGTCTCATTCGGCCACCCCAATCCTTCTCGAAAAACATCTAGGACAAGATGACACCAGACCAGTGGTCTGAATTCTTGACTGACCCCAGACCCCAGGCATTGAACAATGTCCAGCCTTCAAATCGAGATTGTGGAAGCATGGCAGTCAGTTTTCAAATTCTTCCCAGCTCTCTTTGGAGGACTGGGCACTCGCACGCACTTTTCCTGCCCTAGCTCCCTGAATTAATAGGATGGGCAACATACAATGCAGCATACATTCCAAGCCCCCGACTGAGGAGACTGTCCTATTGTCTAACTGGATTCTCTTCACCACTTCATCCATTCTGTCTTTAGGATATCTTGCAGTTAATCAAAGGGCTGCTATAATATTACAACAGTGACTACACTTCCCAAAAGTACTTCATTGTCTTGAAAGTACCTTTGGGATATCTGGCAATTGTGAAGGACTCTATGCAATTATGCCTCTTCTATTGGGATTAGAATTTGGTAAATTCATTAAAACTTAATTTCTTTCAATCTCTTATGGGGGTTTCTGTACACTGATCTCATTTTTAAAATAAATTTAGATTACCGAATTATTTTTTCCAATTAAGGGGCAATTTAGCATGGCCAATCCACCTATTCTGCACATTTTTGGGTTGTGGAGGCAAAGTCCATGCAGACACGGGGAGAATGTGCAAACTCCACACGGGCAGTGACCCAGAGCTGGGATCAAACCTAGGACCTCAGTGGTGTGAGGCAGCTGTGCTAACCACTAGGCCACCGTGCTCCCCATGTACACTGGTCTCATTGATACTACATCACAAGTATAAATTTGGAATAAGATTGCACATAAATCAAACTTTTCAGAGCAACTGCTTGTGTTGCTGAATAAATTGAGAGTTACATGTTACTTGGTTTGGGAATTATTTGCAGTGGCCTTGGCAAGTCGAACACAACTGGTTGCTGTGAAGATGGGAAGACTTGTTTCTCTGACTATTTTAATTATGGACCTTGTTTTTAGCATAGCACCTGTACATGCTTTTGTCAATTCCCTTGTATCTGCAATATATGCCATTTAATGCATGGAAGGCGTCAGATCTTAATCATGTTTACATATTTCATTTTTAAAGATCAGTTTGAATAACTTCTCTTGAATTGAAACTATAATCAACACCAGCTTAACTGACTTTCAAACCAGCTGGGAGAGCATAAATATAATGTCTTTTGATTTGGTTGTTTAGATGCTCTTTTCCAGTAAACTGGAACCTGACGGCATAAAGCTTCACTTTGTTTCACTGCAGCTTGGATTTTTCAACCAGTTTTTTTGCCATTTCAATCAGGTTGACTCCAATAATGGCTAACACGCAAGCTACAAATTTCAGTTACCATTTCCACAAACTGCATTTTAATGAATTTTCACAATTTGAATATGTGATGGGCTTAACTATGGATTGCGTTAACTAGATATTACCGCTGCACATTTACTATAATGGTAGTTTTGCCAATTCGTGTTTACCAATGTGATGAAGCAAAATTATAGTAGTCTTTGACTCCCAAATTTAACATTTGAATCCTATTGACTTTTAAAAATAATTGATGGTCTTGTACATATTGCATTCAGCATGAAGGCCAAACTAGATGATTTGAATATTGGTATTTTCCTCTTTTTTTTTGTGGAAGGGTGGGGGGGGAGGGGCGTTGACACAAAGATTGGTGTGAGAAGGATGTTAATGGTCTCCAAAAGTGAATTGTGCCCTATCAATAATATTATAATACTATTTCAGCTAATCTTGCTGGTTACAGTTTTATTCTTTGTTTAATGCTTGCTAAAGTTTTTAAAAAAAATGTTTTATTCTCCATTTTCACATTTTCCTTCAAAATTTACACCCCACCCACAGACAGTAAACAGTAACAAATACAAAATCAATCCCCTTAACAATAACAACGATCCCATCCTCCCACCACCCCAAACAACGGCCCACCTGTCAATATATATGCATCCAATAAAACACCCTCCCACGGTGGAAGCAAAAACAAAGGAGAAAAAGAAAAAGGAGTCCAGGACCGCCCATGGTCACCATAGAGTCCACTCCTCATCTCTCTTTCCCACACACACACGCACACACACAACACCATCCAACCTCTGAAAGAGTACCGTACATGATACCCAAGAGTTGTAAAACTCCTCCCGTCCACTGCCTCTTGTAAAACTCCTCCCCCCAACCTCGGTTCCTTCCTCCCCAACTTTCCACCCCGGCTAGATCACGCGGACCCTGTTCTGCCAGGCTCCGATGACCGTAGTGTGCGCCCCCCCCCACCCCACCTCATTCCCATCATGAGGTTACATCGGCACATGGCCATTTCTCAGTACTGCCACAGTCCTTCCGCCTTCGCAAACTTTTCCGCTGTTCCAAAATAAAAGTCTTTGAGCTTGTAAGTCACCGTCCGCTTCGCTGGATATACAATGCCGTACTGCACCTTGCTAATGTACAATGCCCTCTTCACCCGGTTGAAAGCAGCCTGCCTCCTCGCCAGCTCCACCGTAAAGTCCTGGTATACACATATACAGCTCCAGCTCACTGCACCACCCGCTTCTGCTTGGCCCAGCACAGGACCTTCTCCTTCACACTGTACCCACGGAAGCATAGAGTCACTACCCGTGGCGGCTCGCTCACCTTTGGTACAGGCCTGCACGACCGATGAGCCCGATCCAGTTCCTCCCCCTCCCCCAATAGTTTCGCCAGCATCGCGGCAAAATACTCAGTCGGCCTCGGCCCTTCAACTCCTTCAGGCACCCCCACAATCCTCAAATTCTGTCGCCTGAATCTGTTTTCCATGTCTTCTATTTTTCCTCGCAGATCCTTGTTAATCTCCATTACCGTCCGCATCTCCTTCCCCATCGAGGTAAGTATTTTAAAAATAAATTTAGAGTACCCAATTATTTTTTCCAAACAAGGGGCAATTTAGTGTGGCCAATCCACCTATCCTGCACATCTTTTTTGGGTTGTGGGGGTGAAACCCATGCAGGCACGGGGAGCATGTGCAAACTCCTCACGGACAGTGACCCAGAGCCGGGACTTGAACCCGGGTCCTCAGCGCCGTAGGCAGCAATGCTGACCACTGTGCCACCGTGCTGCCCTCTCATCGAGTTAAGTTGATCACCGTACTGCAATAATGTCTTCTCCACTTCCTTCAGCACCTCCCCTTGCTCCCGCACCTCTGCCACCGCCGTCACCGGGGAAATTGCCTCCTCCACCAGCTCACTCAAAACCTCCCTCATCTCCTTCCTCATTGTCTCCATGTATTTTGTAAACTGCTTTTTGAATTCCGCAGCCATCACCGTAGTTATTTCTTCAGCCGTAAGCAATGTGGCCTCCCCTGGTGTTCCAGCCTACATTTTCCTTGCTGGCCCCGCGATGACCTTTCCACTCCCCGACGGACCTTCAGCTGTTTTCTTTTAACGGCTGTTTTTTTATTTGCTCACACTCGACATTTTCCTTTTACTGTGCCTTCACTGTGCCGCCTCTGTGATAATGCTTGCTAAAGTTGATGCAGCAGTTAATTTCTGTAACTTGACCTCTGAATACCTCTATCTGCGTTACCGTTTATGTATGGCACAGCATTCCAAAGAGATTGTCTGCAAGAATAATATGGCTTTACCTGAATTTGTTCAGAATAGCTTCTCTTTTGGGCAGCACGGTGGCCGAGTGGTTAGCATCGCTGCCTACGGCGCTGAGGACCCGAGTTCGAATCCCGGCCCTGGGTCACTGTCCGTGTGACGTTTGCACATTCTCCTCGTTTCTGCATGGGTTTCACCTCCACAACCCAAAGATGTGCAGGGCAGGTGGATTGGCCACGCTAAATTGTTTCCTAATTGGAAAAAAATAATTGGGTACTCTAAATTTATTTTAAAAAGAATAGCTCCTCTTTTGTGTTGCCTAAAAAATTGTTGTGCTTAAGATTCCCATGCTGGCTGGATACAAAATAACTGCTTAATCCATGCACAATACCATCACATCTTTCTCATGGTGTGGGGCCCAGAAATGGATGCAATACTCTAGTTGAGGCTAAAAATGTGCCTTCACTAAAACTTGGGTTGCTGTATGCTTTATTAACCACACACCATCTGTCCTGCCACCTTCACCTTCAATGATCTATACGTGTACCTAGATCCCTTTTTTTTTGCATCCCTCCTTGAAATTGTCTCCATGTTCTTCCTACCAGTTTTTCCCTGGCATGATCTTCAGTTTCCAATCCTTGGGAGAAGCCAGGGGAATATAACAACGTTCCTGTGTGTGGTGAATGCATACTGTGGTCAGATTCCAGAAATAGTGCTATGATGAGGCTGGCGGAAAAGAAATACTGTGTTCAACATTATTCCGTACCTTACCAGACTGAGCCAAGTGTAGTTAGTGCATCTGTATAGTTTCTTGAAAAACTAATACAGGAACCGAGATGTCATTGCCAGGAATTTGTGAAATGCTGTTTCCTCTGTTGCAGTGCAGCCTGTCACCTTTGTATGTCCAGCATTTTTCTGAACTGCTGCCACTGAGACAGAGCTATTAGCAGATTTTCCCCACTAAATACCTCAGATTTTTCTGCCTTAATAGGCTATGTTTGCTGCTTAACTGTAGCTATTCTGCTTGTACTCTGCATACTAACAGAATGGCTTGTCAGTAATTTGTATCACGGTTGAAAAGTTTGCACCAAACAGTCCAGACATTGGTTTAATCTTCCACTTGGTCTGTTCTGTTAATGGATGGGGATTGTGGAATAAGATTGTCATCTGTTCTGACAGGTTTAGGCTAAACGGAATTTAGAAGACCCTGTGCACTTGAATCTTTAACCAGATGGAGTGGTGATGATCTGATATTATACAATGTCTTCCTGATAAATTAGAGGCTAATTGTATTTGGACAGGAGGCCAGGTCAATTAGATATTGAACCGTCTGCCTTAATACTTCAACTGATTTCAGAAGTCCGTTATGTTTGTGTACAGTATTAACAACTGCATTTTCTCATTGTGAATGTCTTTCATGCCACTAGATATAAATTTAAGTATTTTAAATGTTCATATCATGCAACTTTTAACTAAAACCTAACAATCCATCATGGATTTTAAATCTGTTTTTGTTCAGGATACAATCAAAATCTCATCTGTTCAAGTCTGAAGTGTAACATTGACGGGGTTATTGTTTGGTTCCCAGAAGTATATCAAAGCAGTTCTTTTATTGTCTGTCCGTTTCTATGTTTTTACAGTTCTGCAGCCATTTTTTGTGTTGTTGCTCCAGTTAAATAGTCCAAGAAGGATCTGATTGGTTCAATAGTTCTAAAAAATTTCAGGCTGGGGGTAGCTCCCTGAATGGAATGTTGAAAGTTCTTTGGCATATTCACTGACTAGTTCAAAGTGCAGTTAAATGCGGAAACATGCCAGAAAACGTTATTACACCCTGTACTGCAGCCTGGATTACCAAAGAATCTGCATTTAATTCTGTGTAGTTTGAAACTTGTCTAAGTTGTAAAAAAAAAAAGAAAAAACTGAAAATCTTGAATATTTAATACTGGAAATACAAAGCAGAGCAGCATTTGTAGATTAAAAAGGTTTGGGTGCACCTCCTGGAGCACCAACTTGTGTTTTCTTTGCAGACGCTGCCCCATGTATTAGCACCATTTTCTTTTTGTTTTTACCAACTTTTGAATAGTAAGCTAGTATATTCAAAAACTAGATGTCTGTGACTTCATCTTTTAAGGTCCGGCAAACTTTAACACGGCAGTGCAGTGGTTGGTACAGTTGCTTCACAGCTCCAGGGTTCCTGGTTCGATTTGTGACTTGGGTCACTCTGGAGTCTGCACGTTCTCCCTGTGTCTGCATGGGTTTCCTCTGGGTGCTCCGGTTTCCTCCCACAGTCCAAAGATGTGCAGGTTAGATGGATTGGCTATGCTAAATTGCCCTGAGTGTCCAAAAAAGATTAGGTGGGGTTACTGGGTTACGGGGATAGGTTGGAAGTGTGGGTTTAAGTGGGGTGCTCTTTCCAAGGGCTGGTGCAGACTCAATGAACCAAATAGCCGCCTCCTGCACTGTGAATTCTATGCAGAGAGATCTTGGTGTATAGGTCCACAGGTCACTGAAAGGGGCAACACGGGTGGAGAGGTAGTCAAGAAGGCATACGGCATGCTTGCCTTCATTGGCCGGGGCATTGAGTATAAAAATTGGCAAGTCATGTTGCAGCTGTATAGAACCTTAGTTAGGCCACACTTGGAGTATAGTGTTTGATTCTGGTTGCCACACTACCAGAAGGATGTGGAGGCTTTAGAGAGGGTGCAGAAGAGATTTGAGGATGTTGTTTGTTATTGAGGGCATTAGCTATGAGGAGCGGTTGAATAAACTTGGCTTGTTCTCACTGAAACGAAGGAGGTTGAGGGGCGACCTGATAGAGGTCTACAAAATTATGAGGGGCATAGACAGAGTGGATAGTTGGAGAATCTTTCCTAGGGTAGAAGGGTCAATTACTAGGGGGCATAGGTTTAAGGTGTGAGGGGCAAAGTTTAGAGGAGATGTACGAGGCAAGTGTTTTTTTACACTCCGGGTAGTGGGTGCCTGGAACTGCCAGAGGTGGTGAAAGCAGGCTGGTTTAGCATGGGGCTAAATCACTGACTTTGAAAGCAGACCAAGACAGGCCAGCAGCACGGTTCAATTCTCGTACCAGCCTCCCCGAATAGGTGCTGGAATGTGGTGACTAGGGGCTCTTCACAGTAACTTCATTATGTTCTATAGTGTAGAGGGACTTTAGAAGGGTTTCACAGGACGGTGCAACATCGTGGGCCGAAGGGCCTGTACTGCGCTGTAATGTTCTATGTTCATTTGAAGCCTACTTGTGACAATAAATGATTTTCATTTCATTTTCATAGTAACGTTTAAGGGGCATCTTGACAAATATAAATAGGAATAGAGGGATACGGACCCCGGAAGTGTAGAAGATTTTAGTTTAGATGTGCAGCATGGTCGGCGCAGGCTTGGAGGGCCAAAGGGCCTGTTCCTGTGCTGTACTTCTTTGTTCTAATGCCAGTAAAACCCGTAAAAGCTTTAATGTGATTTTTTTGGTCTTGTGCAAAATAATTGAGGAAATTTATCTTAACGAAGGCATAAAACGATTGGTTATGTTGCTTAATATAGATACACTAGCATGTCAAACAGCCCTCACTAAAATGAAGCCAAGAATTCAAGCTGTTATTGGGCCTGAAAAATTGGGCCTGTTACACTATATGGAAGCATTAATTGAGAAGTGTGCTGAAGTAGTTCTTTTCTTGGTTAACCATGGCAGTCGTATGATTAATGTACAAGTTGGCAGTGGTTTGAACAGAAGAATATGGTTCGAGCAAGAACCAGCCCTTATCTGACCTGCGTATGAGTTGCTAGATGGTAATCAGAAGCAGGAATGAACTCGCTCTCTTTTTCCTCTCCTCTCTCTCTCTCTCTCTCTCTCTCTCTCTCTCTCTCTCTTTCTTTCTCTCTTTCCCCCCCCCCCCCCAAAATGTCCAGTTTACCCATGATTCAGTGAAGAATTGAATCATGGACTAAAAAAGTTGCGCATTCAATCTCTAGGTGTGCTGAATTATTTCTTTGTTGATGTTTATGGTTTCTTTGGGTACTTTTGGAAGACCTAGTGTTTGGGAAATTTAAACACCCGGATCGGCATTGACTCTAGATTGGTGACTAACTTTGGTAATTTATGGGAGGGACTGATGGGTACTAATTATACATTTTGGGTAAGATATATATCTGGTCTATTTGCAGAGCAATCGAGACAATGCACAATTGGTCTGATGTATAGTGATGTACTACCAGATTCCATTTTTTAAAGTGAGCTGGTAGTGTCTTCCTGTCAGCATGCACAAATATTGTAAGGTTATGCTATACGTGGAAACTAGTTCAGCAACTTGCATTTGGAGTAAATCTCCATTAAACTGGATATTTATCATTTAAGAAGCTTTTTAAAAGCAAATTTAGAGTACCCAATTCACCTTTTTTCCAATTAAGGACACTTTAGCATGGCCAATCCACCTACCCTGCACATTTTTGCGTTGTGGGCATGAGACACTGGGAGGGGGAAAAAAGCCTTTTTTATATGTAGTGCAGTTCGTGTTTGGAAATGAATAATGTGTAACAAAATTATAGTAGGCGTTTGGACACTAAGCATATTGACACTAATATTGCCAATTTCCCCAAAACTGTGTCCCTTCTCTTTTTAGGGTAGCAATTTGTGCTTGGAGGGGGGGGGGGAGGGGAGGAGGGAAAGAGGTGCATTCCTGGAATGCCTGTGGCCCTCTGTATTGGAACCAAGTTTCCATTCTCTGGAGATGCACATTTCCTCTGATGACAGTATTATAAGGAACATTCAATTCCAATTTATGGTTTTGCTGGAGACTTGTTTCCTTTTTAGGAAATTCAAGAGCGAAGATGCTTGTCGAATATTTTTTTTTGTTTTTTTTTTATAAATTTAGATTACCCAATTATTTTTTCCAATTAAGGGGCAATTTAGCGTGGCCAATCCACCTACCCTGCACATTTTTGGGTTGTGGGGGCAAAACCCACGCAGACACGGGGAGAATGTGCAAACTCCACACGGACAGTGACCCAGAGCCGGGATCGAACTTGTCGAATATTTAAGAGAAATTATGAAATACCAGAAGTTTTTTTAACAAATTCATTCATTTTCTTTTTTTGGGTTGCAGAATTGTTGCACCGATGGGGAAGATGCTTGACAACTTCCTGGTGTCAGCTACTGCTTTTTCTCGAGCAATTATATCTTTGCCATTACACTAGTTAAATGCATTTTTAAAAATCTTGATCCCTAACATGCCTACTACCATTTGTACATTAGCTGTCATTGTGCTTTGGTTCTGCTGGCATTTTATCCAAGTGATTTTTATTTGACTGTAGGAAGTATAACTACACCAGATTGCATCTGACACTTTTATATGGTTTAGGCTAGGGATTGCTGATAAGTAGTGAATTCTTAGCTGCTTTTTCATGGAGCCTCCTTCGCTTTGCCAGATTGCAAGGAAACTTTAGTGCTCCTTACTGCCACCTAATTGGAGAGTTAAATAAGTTCAAAATCAGGATGAAATCGGTCTTTCATTTGGGCTGTCAGAACTGGTCTTCATTATGCAAATATTGGACTTTTTTTTGACTTGTGGGGAAGGTTAGTTGAATGAAATTAGAGCTCACCATGCCTTGCGTTGGACAAAAAAAAAGAATTTTATAGCCTAATTCTTCAATCCTGATTCTTCAGTCGCCCCTTGCTGTTTTAAAAGTGCTATGTAGTTATAAAGATCTGCCGTGTGAAAGAAATACCATATCTTAAACATCTCGCTTTCAGTGGAAAACTAATGCCTGGATTCCTGTGAATAACTAAAATTCCTCACAAATCAGACCTTTTTTGAGTCTGAACTTAAACTACCTGATTGAGTTCTGGGTGTGGTTTGCAAATCTTTTGATCGTTGTTACTTGACTCCCCTGCTATAATATCGAATGGAATGTGGAGCTACACTCCGTTGATAAGTTGAATAACTGGAGTACCTAGAAGGTACTTAACAATCCAGTCCTTTTATCTTCTGGAGACTGACTTTTTTTGTTGCAAAGTTTTGTTTGGAGAAAGTTTATCTTTGCTCATCTGGCATCAATATGAGCACCTGAAACTTTGTCTGGGGAGGGAACCATATGCAAGACAAACATTTCCCTCCCCTTCACATACCGATGTGCTCTTTCATGATCTAATCCAGTCTCTCCTGCCCCCCCCCCCCCCCCCCCCCCCCCCACACACACACACACAACTGTAAAGTCTGTACATCCCTTGTCCTTCTGCCACCAAAGTAGTATTTCTTAATTTATTTTGTTACTCTTTACTCTGTCATTAACTATGGAGTTTAGCCTCTCAATTACTTCTCCAATGTTAGAGTCAAATGATTGTAGGTCTGTCTACTTCCAAAGAGCAGAAATTCAGAATTTACAGAACTTGATTGTATGCAGCTGTCAAAGAAATCATTCACTTTAAGTAGATCTATCAACATTTACATACTTTGAAATTGTGGTTCAAGTTTTGAGCTTGCTGAAATCGTTGATGACTAAGGTATGCATCATATCCGCAGTTGCCAGAATAAATTAATGCAGAGCCAATTTGTATCAGGGTTAGCAACTGACTTGGCATAACTAGATCATCTAAATGCTTAACTGAACTAAAAATAGTCTAGTGGAAGATGAATTCCCTTGTTAATTAAAACTGAAATGGTTGGTTTCTTTACCATCCCAGAATGGATATTTCAGGATTTAATCTATATTGTCACAAGTCTGCTTAATGAAGTTAGCGTGAAAAGACCCTAGTCGCCACATTCTGGTGCTTGTTTGGGTACACACAGGGAGAATTCATGTCCAGTTCACCTAACAGCACGTCTTTCAGGACATAGAACATACAGTGCAGAAGGAGGCCATTCGGCCCATCGAGACTGCACCGACCCACTTAAGCCCTCACTTCCAGCCTATCCACGTAACCCAATAAACCCTCCTAACCTTTTTGGTCCCTGAGGGCAATTTAACATGGCCAATCCACCTAACCTGCAAGTCTTTGGACTGTGGGAGGAAACCGGAGCACCCGGAGGAAACCCACGCAGACACTGGGCGAACGTGCAGACTGCACAGACAGTGACCCAGTGGGGAATCAAACCTGGGACCTTGGTGCTGTGAAGCCACAGTGCTATCCACTTGTGCTACCGTGCTGCCCATTGTATATTGGATCTTTAGAGCTTGTTCGCTATGTAAAATATACTGCTGGTCATACCCTTTCCCTTGTAGAAGTATTCATTGTTGTTACAGTTTGCTGCATACTTCTTCCATCGGGCAGGAGAACAAAAGTCTGTGAAACACTAACGGGTTCAAAAACAGCTTTTTCCTGCTGTTACCAGACTCCTGAATGACCATCTTATGGACTGAACTGATCTCTTCACACCTTCTCTGCTGACTAGTGCTTCACCTGATGTTTGAGTCTGTGTACTTATGTATGTCCTATATTTTTTTTTGTGTATGGAACGATCTGTCTGGACTGTACGCTGAACAATACTTATCACTGTACCTCGGTACACACAACAATTCAAATTCAAATCCAATACCATACAGAGCTTGCCAGTCCATACTGTGCTTCATCTCACTTCAAGTAATTGAACTAAATGTACCTGTCAGTTAAATTTAGTTGCGCGCAGCATGATTTCTAAAACATGCATCCAAAAATGTGCTCAAAGTAAGTTTGAAGGCAGGAGGTATGTAAAATCCAGTGGGTTGCCTTCCACCACTGACCAGATCACCTCCGATCTGTCTGAAATTTTATGGGAGGGGACAGTCATGTGACTACCCATCCTTGGCTTGTTGAGGCTCTTGTGACCAATCTAATGGACAATTAAGGGCTCCTACACCACGGTGATTTTATTTGCAGCAGGGGAGGCTGACACCATACAGGGGGCTCAGCAGCTTTAGCTGTGTGGGCTGGTGTCAAGTAAGGGTCCCTGGCCCATTAGAGATGATGACCTGTCCCCGTCATGGTCATTCCACTCCTTCAGTTCTTACCTGGTGCCTTGAACCCAGACTACCCCCTTCACTGCAACCAGACAGACCCCAGACCTATCTAGGCTCATTGTCATGGTGGGACTACCCGCTGGCATTGCTGGAGCTACAGATCTCTCTCTCTCTCTCTCTGGTGAATTATTGAGTTATACCTGAGCAATTGACTGTTTTAAATAAAGCATAACAATTGAAGTTGGAAATTAACACAAGGGAGAAAAGGTTAACAAAACCGTGTCAATTGACAAACAAGCCTAAGTGAAGTTAGAATGCTATACAATCAAGATGTATATTGGGGCAAGAGACAGTGGTACATTGACCTTTATTGAAAGAGAAAATTAATATGCCGGAGCAATTTAATTTTGAAACTGTGTGCATATCTTGCCATCTATAGTGATTACAAGTTATTTGACCACTGGGATGCAGTGCACTGCAGGCAAGTCACATCATGATCTGACCTCCAGCTCCAAAAAGATGCACTCATTCGCAGTAGTTTGTAATTTGCAACTGCAGATCTGACCTGTGGTGAGTTCCCTTCCTCCCTCAACCAAGGGATACTGAGGTGTTTCTGTTACTTTGGTTTTAAATTGATAACCCTGTTAAACGCAAGTTCTGTGTAATTATGCTGAATGCCTTTTTGGACTGCAGAACCTATTGTTGTGTTCCCTTCTGCCCCCTCCCTTTCCCTTTCTGGTCACATGTCATCTGCTTGTGAAATTCTGCATCCATTGAAGCATTGTTGCAACAGAATGGCTGTTTCCAACATTTTGCCGCATGGTAAAATTGATGAAGTAACTTCATATAAATTTTCAAACAAATTGAGACCTTGGATGGGAGTGTAGAGCTAACCCATGGAGACCAGACTGCTTTGGGATTGATTAAAGACTAAGATACTGCAAATGCTGGAATGTTGAAAATACTAATCTGGCAGAATCTGTGGTGTGATTCTGATTAAGGTCGCAGACCTGACACTTTCCTCTGGATTGAATTGTTGTCACCTGCTACGTTAATGTACCTTAAAGCAGAGTGGCATTTGGAAGCTATCATTTGGTCTCAAAGCATGGACAAATAAAGCTGGAGAAAAAAGGTCCCTGACCATGATTGCCATCCAGTAACATTTGCTGGAAGTGCATGCCTAAAATTGTTTGACAATGGAATTGGTTTTGTTTGTGAAATCTAGCAACAGTAGCCTGCTGACATGTAGCTGTGGATAGAAATGGTACTTGATGTGCTGCAATGCTCAAGAATTCATTTTTTTTTTTAAAGCAAATGCCACGACCTCGGGCGAAATGGGGAAAAAATACCCTTAATTTCAGGACTGAGTTTTTACTCGTTTTTGATTTTATATAGGATTAAGCCAGGGTGAGGGCAATTGGGGTGAGGCTGGTTATATCTATGAAGAATTTGTCTGCCTGGGTACCACCCCCACAACCCAAAGATTTACCTGGTGTGTGGATTGGCCACGCTAAATTGCCCTTAATTGGGGAAAAATAGAATTGGGTACTCTAAATTTATTTTAAAAATTTATTTTCAAAAAAAATCTATGAAGAATTGCACGCCAGCATGAGTTACACACCACCATTTGAAAAGGGGAGAAAAGGGCAGCACGGTGGCGCAGTGGTTAGCATTGCTGCCTACAGCGCTGAGAACCCGGGTTCGAATTCCGGCTCTGGGTCACTCTGAGGAGTTTGCACATTCTCCCCGTGTCTGCGTGTGTTTACCCCCACAACCCAAAGATGTGCAAGATAGGTGGATTGGCCATGCTAAATTGCCCCTTAATTGGAAAAAATAATTGGGTATTCTAAATTTATTAAAAAAAGAAAAGGGGAGAAAATCAAGGGATGAAAAGGGTACAGTCCTTGATAAGATTTCAATTGAATTTTTAGTCAATTTTTGTAGACTTTGTAATAAAACTGCACATAACTGGTTGGTTGTCGTAAGTATCTTTCACTCTTGGCTCAGAGCATGACGACATTGAATCGGAGAACTCGTAGTCCTGGAAAATTTGCAACTTGTAAAAACTAGTTTTAGTGTACTTGTTTCCTGTGCTAATGTTCAATTTCAAAATGTCTCCTAATTCGGAAATTTGTTTCAAACTGGACTTGGCTAAAAAGGATTGACATGTAAACTGAAGTTTTGAAGAAAGTTGGGTTTAAGTACTAGAAATAGTGAGCAATAGAGTAAGTGATAGAGTAGAAGCATTTGTGTATTGTAGTATAGTGGAATCAAACATCTGGCATCTTGCTAGTGCTGTTATTGGTGGAGCAGGGAAAGTTATATTAAACTCATCGGCGCAACCAAATCTGAACATGGAGAAGCACATCCTATTAAAATTGATATTTTTATTATATTGTTGTAGATAGATGTGAGCACCTGACCTCTAGATTTGAGAACAAGGATGAAATTGCCTGTTCATTCTCTCTGGCATAGCAGACTATTTACTGGTCTAACAGGCACCATACAATACAAGTGGTGCTTAATTGTTGCCAGTGTTAGAGGAACTTGTATACAGTATAGAAGCTTTAAGGTGTTGACTTAGTATAAAGCATATACCTAAAGAGTAATCACTAAATTGTTTCACTGAAACACAGTTTAACTGTGCGAGGGACAGATTTATTCACCAAGGTGTGGAAAATTGCAAACACTTTGTCTACATTGTATACAACTCTACAAATGTGGTGATGAAAGAAAATGTAAAGAATTCAAATCCTGTGGTGGGCGGGGCAGCAGAATCCAGCCATTGGTGTCATTAACTCTTATGGTGGAAACTTGCATAAACAAAGTTTGTATCAGCATCAATTTTAGTTGTCAAAATAATTCGAACATGTATGGTTTGCAAAGTAAACACATTTTGCCAAGGGTGCTTACAACCTGAAATGAATTATAATTGTGTGCACTAGTAAGAGATTTTGCATTTGTGTAGTACTTTTCACAACTTCCATGCTTCAAAGTACATCAGTCAATAAAGGCTAGATTAAGTAGGAAACGCCAGCCAATTTGCACAAAGCTTCCACATACAGTAGTGAGGTAGTAGCCAGGCGATCTGTTTATGACATTGGTTGTGGGACAAACATTGACACCAGCGAGACTATGATGCTCTTCTAAATAGTACCTCCTTATTCCCAGCCTGTTGCAATTAGAATCTGCTTGTTACTGTAGGTGATTCAGTTTGATCAGAAAAGATGACTCTTGAGGAATAAGCAGGAGGAAGAAGGTTGGCACTTAGAAGTTTTTCCATAATGTGATCCAGCTTGCTCTGTTCCCTTGATTCAAATTGTTGCAGCTGCTGTTTTGGTTGTAGAATTCCCTATTGTTCCTGAAGGCATCTACAGATGAGTAATAAAGTAATTCCACCTGATATTGACAAAACCAAATCGAACTGGGGCTGTTCTGCAATGACATTGACGATTGAGATTTCCTGTTGGAACTGGTGGACATTTCTTCTGGTTTCCTTAATGGAGTATCTGTCTTACAGCTGTTCATGCATTACGGCAATTTAGTTTTATCCAAAATCTAGTTGGGGCTGCCACTAATTTGAGAAGTGACGCAACACTTTTGTTAAGGTTTAGGGCAGGATTGTCTGATCTCGCTGCTGTGAATGGGAGATTTCAGTGTGTCAAATTCTCTGTCCTAGCTAGTAGCAGGGTGGCCTTAAAGGCTTCTCTTGGGCCACTTTTTTAAAAAAGCTGATAATTTGACTGTTAATATAAGGGCACCTGATTACAGTAAAATATCTTTTTCTGCAACTGATTTGCATGTTTTGATATTTTTGTCACATAAATGATTCTCAATTACCAAAACAAAATCAGGTTGGAGTCTGGATAGTCAATCTTCATCTAGGGATATGAATATAATGGCTGTGTTTTCCCTGTACCCCCTCCGTATTGTAGGTCTTTGAGATTGAAAAAAATCTTGCTAGAATGAGCAGACACTTTTTAACTCATCCACTGAGAATCTAATAGTGACGTTTCTGCTTTTGTAGGATGAATTCAATTGGGAAAGCTTCGTGATTGGCTGATATTTACATGGGAAAATTTTCACATAAGTGTCTCTTCTCAAACCACTGAAGTTACTTAACTTCTTGGTTTACATTGAGTTTGATTGGCAGACTTGTTATTTGCCTGGCTAGAATTGTATAAATTATGAGGAATCTATCTTCATTGCAGTTCAATTATCCTCAGCCGTTTCCTGTGAAATCTTTGAGACACTACTGTCTGCTAAGTAGTTTTTGCTGGTAACTTGTGACTACCTTGTGTCCCTCACAATAAATGACTTGTAAAAACAATCTAGAACCGTTTTTATCACATGCAACAATTGGAGCCATATACCATATTCCCGGTTTGCTGTGATTATGTGTAAAATAGACAGCTTGGGTCCACCTCTAGTTCAGTGAATGCTTTGACTTGACACAGTGGTATCTTCTAATCTGATTTGCAGATGGAACTTGGAGCCTGCTAAATTGATTTATAGTACCCATGCCATGGTGTTTGCAATCCTACTCTTAGATGGAGCAATTGTGAATGTGGGTTTGAAACTGTTGGTACATCTTTGTAACTAAGTACATATATTGGATCACTTGCTTTCTGTACAATAGGTCAAACAATCTTCTTTTGCTTCTTGAAATTGCAATGATTTCAAACATACAAGTAGTCTGTTACAGTTCTGTTCAATCCACCAATGTAGTAAATATACAAAAAAAAAGTGGCTGTCACAGGAGTAACATCTGCTATGCCACACCTACATTACGTAATAGCGTAGGTTCACAGTTGAAGAACTTCACCTTATAAGGCAATCTCCTTGTAACATTACCTGGGAGTGGCTGTTGAGGGTCAGCGTTATCTGCATAGCTGAAGCTGAGTCAGCTGTAAAATCATTCAGCTAAAAGGTGACTCAATACTTGGCCTTTTCTCATCTTCGATCGTCATGATGCCGTAGGAGCATTAGTGAAAATTCCCTGCCCATCCCTTTGCAGTCTATAAGAATGTATGCAGATGCACGTTGATACTATAATAAATATTTCACAAAATAAAAATCTGTCATTTTACCAAAAGAAAAGGTGCTTATGTTGGACAGATATTACACATAATTGAGGAAGTGCCTGTACTTTTGTGCATACAGTCAGCCTGCTTATGTAAATAAGGGAAGTGCACTTTGGAGGCAGGGAAAAGATACTTAGCAATTATGAAAATGAAATGAAATGAAAATCGCTTATTGTCACGAGTAGGCTTCAGTGAAGTTACTGTGAAAAGCCCCTAGTCGCCACATTCCGGCGCCTGTCCGGGGAGGCTTACCCACTGCCACTGCAAAGTTTAGTCCTCTAGTGTTCGCCTGCAGATTCTACCCTCTGCAATCCTGCCAGAAATGCTCATTTTAACAGAAATGTAAGACTGTCTCTTAATTTAGCACCGGATCGAATCGTAGAATCCCTGCAGTGCAGGAGGAGGCCATTTGTCCCATTGAGTCTGCACCGACCCTCTGAAAAAGCACCCTACCTAGGGACGACCCCTTCCCCACCACACCCTATCCCTGTAATCCCATCTAACCTGCAAATCCCTGGACACCAAGAGGCAATTTTATCATGACCAACCCACCTATCCTGCACACCTTTTGACTATGGAAGGGAACTTGGGGAGCACTGGGAGGAACCCGGTCAGACACTGGAAGAAAGTGAAAACTCCACACAGTCACCCAAGGCTGGAATTGAACTGGGTCACTGGCACAGTGAGGCTGCAGTGCTAACCCCTAGAGGCATGTGTGATCCTGCAAGCCAAGATCTCAAAATTACAAGTTACTGTAGGAGAAGGATTAATAGTCATGTGGTTCAGTAAGGAGGATGAGACTGTGAAATATTCAGGTCAAGCAGTGCCAAAAGGACAGGGAGGAACAAATAAACTAAAACTCGAGGGGCAAGGTAGGCCGGCGAACTACTAGGGGCAAGGTAGGCCGGCGAACTACTAGGTAAATAAAGGTAACTGAAGAAAAAAGGTAGATTATTCATTGAAACGGTGAAGGTAAAATATGATACATTTCAGGACCTGAAAATCTCATTGAAAGAGCTATGGGTTGCAAGGGATGGTGATCTTGTTGCAAATTACCCAGTAGAGGGAGGCAACCAATTAGTTTATTTTGAAACTATTGTTGCTGAGATGGGAAGGTGACCTATGTATGAAAAGCAGGCTCTGACTGGGATTGTGGGAAGAAAGGGAGCTACTTCAAGCTTGCAGGAGAAAGGGCTGATATGTTGACCCTAAATTGCAGGGCAGCACGGTGGTGCAGTGGGTTAGCCCTGTTGCCTCACGGCGCCGAGGTCCCAGGTTCGATCCTGGGTCACTGTCCGTGTGGAGTTTGCACATTCTCCCTGTGTTTGCGTGGGGTTCGCCCCCACAACCCAAAGATGTGCAGGGTAGGTGGATTGGCCACGCTAAATTGCCCTTAATTGGAAAAAATGAATTGCGTGCTCTAAATTTTTTTTTTTTTAAATTGCGAACCAAGCACCAGTGGAAGGAAAAAAGGTGATTAATAGTGGCACAAATCAAATATAACTGTTTAGTCTGCTGTGGGAATAGACTCCACTGAAAAGGTGTTTTTTTGATTGAAAACATTTTAAAATAGAAAGATGAGGCCTATGGATCATATATATGCAATAAATCTGAAATGAAATCATTGAAGCCTACTCGTGACAATAAGCGATTTTCATTTTTCATTTCAAGAGGTTGACTTTCAAACAAATTGACTTTTGCACCGAGCAGGGTTAGATATGTAAATTTTCCTGCGTCTTAATTACAGGCACTCTAGCAAATGGATATTGGAACAGTTGCTTGACTAGTTTTCTTTATGAATATATTTAAGCCATTTTTCTCTATAAAGAGATGTGGTCAGTGATGATTTGTTTTCAGCCCAAAAGTTAGAATTTATTTTTCTAAATGGTTGAGGTAATCCAGGTGGTGTTGCTTTTTGAATGTGCTTCATCTTAAATTGTTGTATTTGATTTAGCTCCTATGATCTAGTTGAAATTGTAAGGCATGTGATTTTATGTCTGAGTACAAGAATCTTTGAATTTAGGAGACAAAATTGCAGGAAAGATAAATGTAGAGGCAGCTGGTAGTGTAGGGAAATGACTCTCCATATAGTATTATGGGAGAATTGCATCCATATAGTATTATGGGAAAATTGCAACAGAATTTCTAATTATTTTCTCTTTTGGAACATGACCAAAGCAAGCAAATATTACTTTTGGGGCAGCATGGTGGCACAGTGGTTAGCATTGCTGCCTCAAGGTGCCGAGGTCCCAGGTTCGATCCTGGCTGTGGGTCACTGTCAGTGTACAGTTTGCACATTTTCCCTGTGTTTGCGTGGATTTTGCCTCCATAACCCAAAGATGTGCAGGGTAGGTGGATTGGCCATGCTAAATGGCCCTGGAAAAAAGGAAATGGGTACTCTAAATTTAAAAAACATATGAATTTTGGTGTTTTCAATGTTCCCTGCATATTGCAACTTTTGCAGAAGGTAAATTGCAAGTATTGAATGCAAAAGAAGGCTGTTTAATAGAATATAGTTTCTACTAACCTCGGATCTTGCACCTTATCATTCTGAGCTTTTTTTTGCAGATTGTGAGATTGTTCAAATTGTTTTTTCATGCAGAGCTACACAGACTAAAATCAAAGCTTTGAAAGAGAAACTGGAAAAAGTTTGTAAGCCACGTGCATGTCTGCTAATAGCTTCATTTATGCAGAACACCCCCTGTGAGACTGGTCTCTATAGCAAATACTATAATAATCTTTATTCTCACAAGTAGGCTTACATTAACAGTGCAAAGACATTACTGTGAAAATCCCCTAGTCCAGTGCCTGTTCGGGTACACAGAGGGAGAATTCAGAATGTCCAATTCACCTAACCAGCACATATTTCTCGGGACTGTGGAAGGAAACCGGAGCACCCGGAGGAAACCCACACAGACACGGGGAGAACATGCAGACTCCGCACAGACAGTGACCCAAGCCGGGAATCGAACTTGGGACCCTGGCACTGTGAAGCAACAGTGCTAACCAACTGTGCTACCGTACTGCCAATTTATACTAGTTTAGCTTGAACTCCACAGATATGGATCCACTTCATTTTAAACTTGACCTCTTCACCATCCTACAAGAACAAAAGCAAAAAAATTCAGGAACAATTGCATTATTTGACGGTCACTGCTTTTAAAACTCAATATATAGTTGCTATTTGTTTTTCCTTCAATAAGGAGCCCTCTGCTGGTTTTTGACTAGACACAGTAGTTGGGGTAGCCAAGTTGCAGTGGGTGTTTGAATTAATAATGGACATGGGCTTATGACCAATGACGTTGTGATAGAAAATAACTTTTTGTCCAAGTACCTATTTGGGCTGCTGTATATGAAAAGTTGGATCTCTGCTTAAAAAGCAAAGTTACTGACCAGAAATCTTACTATTGTACATGGCTACTGCTGAAGATTGGCATAGGTAAGAAATGGATTCCTCTTGCAGCAGTACTGGAATGGTAGTGATCATGTAGCAAATTTGGGACCGCACGGTAGCATGGTGGTTAGCATAAATGCTTCACAGCTCCAGGGTCCCAGGTTCGATTCCCGGCTGGGTCACTGTCTGTGCGGAGTCTGCACGTCCTCCCCGTGTGTGCGTGGGTTTCCTCCGGGTGCTCCGGTTTCCTCCCACAGTTCAAAGATGTGCGGGTTAGGTGGATTGGACATGCTAAATTGCCCATAGTGTCCTAAAAAGTAAGGTTAAGGGAGGGGGGGGTTGTTGGGTTACGGGTATAGGGTGGATATGTGGGTTTGAGTAGGGTGATCATGGCTCGGCACAACATCGAGGGCCGAAGGGCCTGTTCTGTGCTGTACTGTTCTATTCTATTCTATCTATAAATAGAATTATTTTTATTTTTCACATGTTTAAGCATGAACGTAATGCAATCTTTTTTAATAAATGTTAATCATAATGTTGCTGTATATGGTATCTCGGCTGTGTGCTCAAATCATTTTCAGTGGGTAAGAAAATTTTGCTGTTTGCTAACTTGGAACAATTTGTGTACAGTGCCACTGAATAGAAATAAATTGTAATTAAAATAAATTTTACACTCTTAGGAACTTAATTGGTGATCCCAGACTGATTCCAGGGATGGCGGGACTGTCTTATGAGGAGAGATTGACTAGGTTGGGATTGTTCTGAGTTCAGAAGAATGAGGGGGGAATCTCATAGAGACTTGTAACATTTTAACGGGACTAGACAGGGTAGATGCAGGGAAGATGTTACCAATGATGGGTGTGTCCACAACCAGGGGTCACAGCCTGAGGATTCAGGGTAAACCATTTTGGACAGATAGAAGGACACATTTCTTCACACAGTGGTGGTGAACCTGTGGAATTCCTTGCCACAGAAAGTAGTTGATGCTAAAATTTTGAATATATTCAAGAGGCGGCTGGATATAGCTCTTGGGGAGAATTGGATCAAAGGCTATGGGGAGAAAGCAGGATTAGTCTATTGAGTTGGATAATCAACCATGATTATGATGAATCGCGGAGCAGGCTCAAAGGGCCAAAAGCCCTCATCCTGCTCCTATCTTCTATGTATCTATATATAAATTGTCCTGTACTGTACATGTTCATAAAAGCACCTGGACATTGAATTGTACTACCTCCCCTCCTTACTAAGTCTAACCACAACCCCATAATTACCTAAACCCCCAGGGAACCATCTTTCCATAAACAAACAAAATTCCATTAGCCCTATTTAGGTAAACATAGATGGTTGGAATGTACGGCATCTACATCCCTAACCCAGGCATTTAATAGCAACAGATATATTATATTCACACAAGGCTCTATACAATTGAAGCTTATCTTTTTTCCCTCTGTCTTTGTGTAAATCATCTGAAAGACCTATCTGTCTGCTTTCTGCTCCTCTAATAGTTTCTCACCATTTAAAGCATTTTCCAGTTTATCTATCTTGGATTCAAAGAAGATGACGTCACATGCATCCACATTAAATTACATTTTGTAATAGTTTTGCCAACTCACTTGATCAGATCTATATCTTAATCATGTTGTACTTTGAAATGACCAGCGAATCAGTGGTACATCTTCTTGGTATCTTCAGCATCATTACCATTACTTTTTAGTCCCTCATAGGGTGACATGCCAATGTGGTGATGTGGCAAAAGTTTGGATTGTTGTCATCTGGAATTATGATCTGACAGCACATTCTTTAATGCCCTTTATCTAATCAAGGAATGCAAAACGGCCTTCCTAAATTTTACATGGCGCCTGAACACTGCACTTCCGGGTGTGGGTGTGTACATGTTTTTACACTCTTTAGGAACTTAATTGGTGATCTCAGCACTTAAGAATTTTTTGAGTGGAAACTGAAAAGTCTAGGTGTTGATGAAATAAGCAAATGATCATTCTAGTTGTCTGTTTGAGTAATTGGCTTGAATTTGCTACATTTTCTCTGAACAAAAATGGCAGCTCCCATTGAATGTAACTGCATAGAGATTTACCTTGAATGTGGTTCAAAGGGCTGGTGAGGATTGTTTGGAGGACTGAAGTTCTGACATGGTGTTTGTTCCTTGCAGTTGAATTCCAGCTGTAGAACCGTGTTCACTTTAAGCTCCGTTAAATTTTGATCTCATTGTTTTACTTACCACACGTCTAACTCCATTCTGTTCCTTCAAATCTTCCCCTGCCACTCAATTCCTGGTGATAATGTTGAAGGAAAGAGGAAGTGAAGTTTTTATAAGTGAGATTCTGGATGAAAAGTCCCGTCCCTCTTCTATCATGAGGCCTTGCCATACCTGGGATTTATAGCAAGATCGTCTCCAACTTCCTCCTCTTTTCTCTAATCCACATACCCATGCTTGCCCTTGACTCAGCTCTGCCTTTAAAAAAAATGTTTTTTTAAATCAACCCTTCTGCCAGCTTGGCTCAATGATGCATGATTGATCTGGTTGTTCACAGCCAGATTTATCATGATTTTCTTCAAAATACATAGAACATAGAACAGTACAGCACAGAACAGGCCCTTCGGCCCTCAATGTTGTGCCGAGCCATGATCACCCTACTCAAACCCACGTATCCACCCTATACCCGTAACCCAACAACCTCCCCCTTAACCTTACTTTTATAAGGACACTACGGGCAATTTAGCATGGACAATCCACCTAACCCGCACATCTTTGGACTGTGGGAGGAAACCGGAGCACCCGGAGGAAACCCACGCACACGGGGTGGACGTGCAGACTCCACACAGACAGTGACCCAGCCGGGAATCGAACCTGGGGCCCTGGAGCTGTGAAGCATTTATGCTAACCACCATGCTACCCTGCTGCCCTAAATACAGTATTGCTATTTCCTATCCCAGGCAAGCGCAGTTCCACAACTTTCTCAATTCCCTTGGCCCCCTCCCCTAATGCTGGGTTTAAGCAAATTTATGGGGTTCTGTCTTTGGCCACCTAATAATAGTAATCTTTATTGTCACAAGTAGGCTTACATTAACACTGCAATGAAATTACTGAAAAGTCCCTGGTCACCACCTTCTGGCACCTGTTCGGGTACACTGAGGGAGAATTCAGAATGTCCAAATTGCCTAATAGCACGTCTTTCGAGACTTGTGGGAGGAAGCCGGAGCACCCGGAGGAAATCCATGCAGACATGGGGAGAATGTGCAGATGCCATACAGACAGTGACCCAAGCCGGGAATCGATCCAGAAGCTGTGAAGCAAAAGTGCTACCCACTGTGCTACAGTCTGCCTAATAAACCTGGAATACTTTTTTTTTTTACCTCCAATTGCATTTGTTTTTAAAAAAACACAATATATAAATGCAAATTGGTACTTATACTTTTTTTTTAAATTTAGAGTACCCAATTCTTTTTCCCAATTAAGGGGCAATTTGGTGTGGCCAATCCACCTACCCTACACATCTTTGAGGGGCGAGACCCACACAGGCACAAGGAGAATGTGCAAAATCCACATGGAAAAGGCCCGGATCGAACCCGGGTCCTTGGTGCCATGAGGCAGCAGTGCTAGCCACTGCATCACCGTACCACCCTAGGAACTTTTACTTTAAACCTAAAGTTTAGGTTCCATTTTTAAATATTGTCAGTGGTCAAAATTGCTGCGGAATGGCATAGAAATCTTCCACTTCCTGCAGTATGGCAACTGCTAGTCACCGCAGACCATGTTGACCTCTAGCATTATACCAGCTAGTTCAAAGTGGTGTGAACAATTGGTTTAGATTTCCAGGAGGGTGGTGCAATGTGCACTGAAAAAAGTCAGGGGCGTTACTTGTAAGAGTTGTCCCGTTGGTCAAAAAATTTTGGTGGGTGGCGCAGTGGTTAGTATTGCTGTCTCATGGCACTGAGGATCCCACAACCCAAATATGTGCAACCCAAAGATGTGCAGGGTATGTGGGTTAGCTGTGCTAAATTGCCCCTTAATTGGGGAAAAAATAATTGGGTGCTCTTATCCTGTTTGTTTTTCTTATTTTTGCAATTCTTGGGACTGTTCTAACTGTTGAGACATAAATGGTCATGCATATTGATCAGTTTCCTGTACAGCCATTTAGTACATAAAACTGATAGAAAGATGCTAATTGTGTACTATTGATTTGTAATTGGTACTGATCTGAGGTTACAGAAATAAATGAAAACCATTCTGAGACTCCAGTCTGCAGCTCTAGCCAAAAATAATCAACCGTGGAACTGTGCAAAGACTGTAGGATTAAAATTGTTTTCAAAAAGTACTTGCCCCAAGTGGAAAGTTGTACAAAACGGTAGACCTTGGTTAAATGAGTTTCTGTTTCCATAGAACTGTTGTGTATTTAACTGTGGTAACCTATAATTAAGTGGCAACAATGGTTAACGGCTGTTGAGATGGAAATATTTCTATTGTGAAAGATTTATGGTACAGATGTTGGCGCTCAGTTACCATCTTTTATTTTTTTTAAAAGGTGGAGGCACTGGAGAGGGTCTAAAGTCCGTGTGCCCCCCCCCCCCCCCCCCAAGGCTAGTAACAACTGCGGTATTATACCTATAGGAAATAAACCAGCTTAATGTCTTGATTTTTTACTAGAAAGAGAAAGCTTATTAAGTATTGAGATTTTGATAGCGTAGACAATTTTTATCTGTGGTAAGACATGGAGGTGCTCAATGTAAGATAATCACTAAGAAATCAGGCGAAGAATTTGGGAGAAACCTTAGCCAGAGAATGTTTATAAGCACAATGAGAGGGAACAAAATAGTGTCATGCTGATGGTTAGTTGGGAAGAATTGAGGTGGCTTTGAGTGAAACATAAGCCCTGGCTTAGCCTGATTGTGCCAAATAGCCCGTTTCTGTCCTAGAATCCATAAAATTCCTACAGTGCAGAAGGTGACCATTCGGCCCATGACTCTTAACAACCCTCCAAAAGTGCACCATATCTAGGCCCACTCTCTTGCATCAGCCCTGTAACCCCATGCATTTATCATGGCCAATTCACCTAACTGTACACATCTTTGCTCTGTGGGAGGAAGCAACCACGTGGATGCTGGGAGAGTGTGCCAACTTTACACAATCACCCAAAGCTGGAATCTAACTGGAGTCCCTTTTGCTGAGGCCGCAGTGCTCACCTTTGTTCCACCGTGCCCTCTGTATATTGTGTGTATTGACATTACTTTCCTCTTTGATGTGAAGACATTTTGGTCTTCGAGGTGAATCAAGCTTATAAACCAGGGAGCTATTTCCATCCTGTTCTTTGTGAATGTCCCACTACATTTCTGTGGATCATTAGTCTCCAGTAGCACCATTGCAAATTATGAAATTAAACCCGCTAGGAAATATTACCATTCAAGCAGGTGAAATATGGCTGAAACCTAACTTGTCTTTCTTGAAGAAAACTGACCTTTCGTATTACTTCTGGCCTACACATGACTCCTGCCTTGCACCTTAGATTAATTTCTGCCCTCGAAGTGTCTTAGCAAGATGATCTTTATTATTGTCACAAGTAGGCTTACATTGCAATGAAGTTACTGTGAAAATGAAAATAAACTACACCCACTTGTTCACCTTACCTGCTAGGTACACCCTCCAGTAAAGTCACTCACTTTCATTAATCTGTGACTGTCAAATATGATTAAGTGCCCAATTACCACAACATTTCTATCAATTCTAACATTTTTCCTGCTACTGAGAGGCTGACTGGCCCATGACTCCCTATTCTTCCTCGCTTGCCTGAAAAGTGGAGTCCTATTTGCTACCTTCTAATCAACCGGTTCCGTTCTAGAATGTGGAGAATTCTCAAAGATCAAACGAGTACATCCACGATCTCTGTAGCTGCCTCTTGAAATCTTAGATTGCAGGCCATCGTGTAACATATTAAATGCAAGTGGAGGGCAGTAATTGGGGTTTCATTTGAGCATGTTGAAATTGAAATGGTTGAGTTACAAGATGTCTGCTGATTGTTTCATTTTATAAATAAATGTAAAATTGAATAAAGATTGATTCCAATGCTATTGATTTCCAATGCTATCCTTCACCAGTTGGCGCCCCAGACCCCCATCTACTTCAGCATGTGTTTTGCCTTTTAGTTCTATTTGAGGCAGCAGCACCCAGAAATTCCTAACTTTCCCTAGTCCCTTGGGTCATCATTATGTCCAGAATGCTTGTGTCCTCTACTCTGAAGACCAAAATATTTGTTTAATGTCTGTCAATTCTTTATTCTTCATTATAAATGTTTTGTTTGCTTTGCAGACATTTACAGCATGGTGCAACTCACATCTGCGGAAGGCAGGGACACAGATTGAAGTAATTGAAGAAGATTTCAGAGATGGACTTAAACTTATGCTGCTACTGGAGGTGATTTCAGGTGAGGGAGTGCAAGCTGTGCCAAGGCAAGCTCTTTTTGAAAAAAACTTTCAGGGCCAGCATGTCTTTTCACTCAAAGATAAAGGAGTGTCTGTTTGCCACTTTTAAAAAAAAGATAGTCACAATTTTTTCCTAACCCATGGCACTTTGAAATATATCTTTTTATTAGCTTCCTCCCAACCGATCTAAAACTAAGGTTGATATTCTGAGGGAATTCGCTTGATATGCATAGTTAAATCATGCCTCGGCTAGTTACATTCTCATGTTTGCGCCATTAGGCCTAATTGTTTCAAGTTCAAAGGATGTGAGCATTCCTGTTTAAGCAAAATTTAATCAGCAGCAAAGGATGCTAAAACTCAATCTTCAAATATACATGCATGATATTTTTTTAAATAAGTTTAGAGTGCCCAATTCATTTTCTCAAATTAAGGGGCAATTTAACATGGCCAATCCACCTAGCCTGCACGTTGTGGGGGTGAAACCCACGCAGACACGTGGAGAATGTGCAAACTCCACATGGACAGTGACTCGGAGCCAGGATCGAACCTGGGACCTCGGTGCCATGAGACAGCAGTGCTAACCACAGTGCTGCCCTGACATGATTTTATTGTCATACAACTATTTACTCAAGTTTTGTCTGAGTCTCTGAAGCACCAACATCATAAACTTGCATTCCATGATCACTTAATTACTGATACAATGCTGTCTTTGCCTTATTGACCTCTGCCTGTCTCTTGGCCAGGTCGGCTCCAATGTCCTGATATATCCCAACACTATTAACTTCCCAACTGCAGTCCTGACTCCCTGGCAGAATCGCCATCGCAACCTCCAACGGCACAATCTGGTCACTGGTTGGATAACACCGTTTCCACCTCTTGAATCATCACTCCTTGTGCCTCCAAGCACCTCTCCACCTGATCCATGGTCCTGCGAAGAGCTGCTACTGTCCCCGAAATCTCACTTGACCAGTCCCCCTACATCTTGCGTTACTGTCAAAATTCCTCCTTGATGAAACTCTTCAACTGCTCCATCTGTGGTTTTGCCGTCAACGATGACCCTTCCCCCTCCGCCATCTTCCCACCTTGTGCTGTGCCTCGAGTCTCCTCCAACTCTTGGGCTTCCTTTGACTAACCGTAGACATTCCAAACCATGTAGACATTCCAATCCGGGGAGAACGAAGTACCCTCCACTTTCATAGAACATAGAACAGTACAGCACAGAACAGGCCCTTCGGCCCTTGATGTTGTGCCGAGCAATGATCACCCTACTCAAACCCACGTATCCACCCTATACCCGTAACCCAACAAACCCCCCCCCCCCCCCCCCCCCCGTTCGATCCCGGCTCTGGGTCACTGTCCGTGTGGAGTTTGCACATTCTCCCCGTGTTTGCGTGGGTTTCGCCTGCACAATCCAAAGATGTGCAGGGTAGGTGGATTGGCCACGTTAAATTGCCCCTTAATTGGAAAAATGAATTGGGTGCTCTAAATTTATTTTTTAAAAGTCTACTCGCGAATTGACTGTGTTGAGCAGGGCGTTAATCCCGAGGGTGAAGGGGGTTGAGTACTCTGCCATTGCGGTCTTGGACCATGCCCTGCATTGGGTGGACCTGTGACTGGGGGCGGAGCGGGGGCAGCGCCCTCTCTGGAGACTGGATGTGGGGATGCTAGCGGATGAGGAGGAGCATTCAGAACTATGTGATAACGAATGACACGGGAAATAACAGTGGCAGCGGTTTGGGAGGCTATGAAGGCGGTCATCAGGGGAGAGTTAATCTCTATTCCACAGAGAAGAGGGAGAGGCAGGTGGGAGAGTTACTTGGGGTAGACGGGAAGTACACGGAGGCCCCCGACGGGGGGCTGCTAAAGGAGCGCCAGAGATTACAGGCAGAGTTTGATATGTTAACCACGGGGAAGGTGGAGGCACAGTTGAGGGAAGTGAAAGGGGCAGAGAAAGCCAGTAGGAAGCGGACGCACCAACTTCGCAGGAGGGAGGGATAAGGAAGGTAACACTGTGTTGAGCCCAGAGGGATAAGGAAAGTAACACGGTGTTGAGCCCAGAGAGGATCAGTGAAGTCTTCAAGGAGTTTTATGGGAAGCTGTACGAGTCAGAACCCCTGAGGGGAGGGGAAGGGATGAAGCAATTTTTGGATCGAGTGAGGTTCCTGATGGTGGACGAGGAGCAGGTGGAGGGACTGGGGGCTCTGATTAAGTTGGAGGTAGTTAAGGGACTGGCAAATATGCAGTCGGGCAAGTCCCCCGGTCCGGATGGCATCCCTGTAGAATTTTATAAGAAATTTTCGGAGCTACTGAGCCCACTCCTGCTAAGACCTTTAACGAGGCAAAGGAGACAGGTGGGGCTGGTTTAGCTCACTAGGCTAAATCGCTGACCTTTAAAGCAGGCCAGCAGCACGGTTGATATAATGTGTACTTTCGTTTTGTATAATGATAGCAGCCACCTTGTTTTAAATATTTTTTGTTTATTTCTTTATGTAAAAATTTTGGTTGAGAAAAGCTTTAATAAAAACAATTTAAAAATCTATGCAAGTTAATCATTGTACCATCAAATGGACAATCTAAAGTTTTCTTTGTCAATGCAAGTACCGTTGTTTCACTGTAATCACAATACCAAGCAAGTTCTCAGAATTTCATGTTAAGTAAAGGGAAATATGCAAACATTTGTACCTTTTTAGGAGAGCGGCTACCTAAACCAGAGCGTGGGAAAATGAGGGTGCATAAAATAAACAATGTCAACAAAGCGTTGGATTTTATTGCAAGCAAGGGAGTGAAGCTGGTCTCCATTGGAGCAGAAGGTAAGAAAAAGTATTTAAATGTATATAATTTGCCCATGAGTTTTAAACAAGTTGCATGAAGTTGGATGTGTTTTTTTTTCAGCAAAGGTGTTTCTTGATAGTTAACTGGGAATTGGCCATGCAGTCCAGACAATGGGGTCTGGGGCTTGACAACCATTTTGATGAATACCAGTTTTAACCATAGCATACCACTTGATTTTTGGTTATAGATAGCTTATCCCATTTCTTTTTCCATTTTAGTTCTCCCACTCTGATCGTTCTGGTATCTTATTGTCACTGGCAAGGCCAGTATTTTTGCCTATTCCTAATTGCTCTTGGATGATGGTGAGCTTTTGACTTGAACCACTGCAGTGAAGGCCAGCACGGTAGCACAGTGGTTAGCAGTTCCAAGGTCACGGTTCAATTCCTGCGGAGTCTGCACGTTCTCCCTGTGTCTGTGTGGATTTCCTCCGGGTGCTCCGTTTTCCTCCTACAGTTCAAAGATGTGCAGGTTGGGTAGATTGCCCATGTCCATAAAGGTCGGGCAGACCCACAATCCTCAGATTCTGTCGCCTGGATCTGTTTTACATGTCTTCCATGTTGGCTCGCAGACCCTTGTTGGTCTCTATCACCTTCCGCAACTCCTTCCCCATCGAGGTGAGTTGATCACTGCTGCGATAATACCTCTTCCTTCAGTATCTCACCGTGCTCCCGCACCTCTGCTGCTGCACTTGATACCACTGCCCTCACCGGGGCAATCGCCTCCTCCACCAGCACTTTCAATACTGCCCCCATCTCTTTCTTCTTCTTCTTCCCTTCCAAATGCTTTGTGAACTGTTTTTCATGTTCCACAGCCATCACCGTGGTCATTTCTTCTGTGAGCAATGCTGCCTCCCCTGGTGCTCCAGTCTCCACTTTCCTTAGTTCCTGCACTGACTTTTCCACTCACCGGCGAACTTTCGTTAACCCCTTTTTCACGGCTGTTTTTTCCCCCCAAACTTGGACTTTTCTCCTCCCTGTGCCTTTTTACAGCTTTTTCAGCCTCCGTTGCCCTCGGGACCGGGTGTTAAATCTCCAAAATTTCTATTCCTGAGCGGGAGCCCGCCATTGTGTGGCTGCCTCCCATCCGCTGTCCCCGAGTGCAAAAGAGATTTACCAGGATGTTGCCTGGTATGGAGGGTATTAGCTATGCGGAGAGGTTGAATAAACTTGGTTTGTTCTCACTGGAACGAAGGAGGATGAGGGATGACCTGATGGTGGTCTACAAAATTGAGAGACATATAGTCAGACTTTTTCCCAGGGTAGAGGGGTCAATTACTAGGGGGCATAGGTTTAAGGTGTGAGGGGTACGGTTTAGAGGAAATGTACGAGGTAAGGTTTTTTTTTTTGTTTTAACGCCTAGTGTAGTGGGTGTCTGGAACTCTGCTGGAGGAGGTGGTGGAAGCAGGGACGATTGTGACATTTAAGGGGCATCTTGACAAATACATGAATAGGATGGGAATAGAAGGATACGGACCCCGGAAGTGTAGAAGATTTTAGTTTAGACGGGCAGCATGCTCGGCGCAGGTTTGGGGGGCCGAAGGGCCTGTTCATGTGCTGTACTTTTCTTTGTTCTTCGGTGCAATAACCATCACTCGGGAAGGTTTTGAATAAACTAATATGATTAAAGGCACTTGGGTCTCTGGGACCTGATTGCCTGCACTAGGGTGTTAAAGGAGGTGATGGCAGAGATAGTGGATGCATTGGTTATGATATTTCAAAATTCCCTGGATTCTGGAACAGTTCTGGTGGATTAGGAACACTCTAATGTGACGCTCTTTTCAAAAGAGGAGAGAGAGGCAAAAAGTAGGAAACTATAGACCGGTTAGCTTGACCTCTGGTGGGGAAGTTGGTGGAATCAATCATTGACTGAAAATTTGGAAAGGCAAAACACAATCCAGCATTGTCAGCGTGAAGGGCAAGTCATGCTTGACAAACTTGGAAGTTCTTTGAGGACGTAACCAGCAAGGTGGATAATGGGGAACCTATGGATGTGGTATATCTAGACTTACAAAAAATCGTTTGACAAGATGCCGCATAAAAGACTGCTCCAGAAGGTGATATACAGGTGATTGGGGGTAGAGTACTAGGTTGGATTGAAGACTGGCTGACTGAGAAAGCAGAGGGTCGGGATAAATGGGTCCTTCACTAGTTGGTGAACTGTAACTAGTTGGGTGTCGCAGAGGTCAGTCCTTGGACCTTGATTGTCTACAATCTATGTAAATTATCTGCAAGCAGGGACAGTGTAACATAGTAAAATTTGCGGATGAAACTATAATAGGTGGGAAAGCAGGCAGTGAAAAGGGGACAGAGTTTACAGATGGACATAGGCCAGGAGAATGGGACAAAATTTGGCAGATGGCGTTTAATGTGGATAAGTGCAAGGTTATCCATTTGACCAAAAAAGTAGAAAGGCAAATGGACGGCGGGCGGGAGGCAGCTGTGCGTTGGAGGGCTCTAGTTCGGGAACAGCATTGTCGAGGGGTAATGCGCGGTCCTGAGGCAGCAAAAGTCAGGAGACAGCACAGGGAGGGGAAATGTCGAAGATCAGCAAAGAAACGGCCATGAAAAAAGCGGGTTGAAAGTCCGTCGGAGTGCAAAGGTCACCGCGGGGTCAGCAAAGAAAATGGAGGCTGGAGCACCAGCGGAGGCCGCATTGCTTACGGCTGAAGAAATTACTAAGGTGATGGCCATGCAAGTCGAGAGTCAGTTTACAAAACACTTGGAGGTAATGAGGAAGGAGATGGGGGCGGTTTTGAAAGCGCTGGTGGAGGAGGCGATTACCCCGGTGAGGACGGCAGTGGCGAGCGCAGTGGCGAGCGCAGTGGCGGAGGTGCGGGAACATGGTGAGGCGCTGAAGGAAGTGGAAGAGACATTACTGCAGCACAGTGAACAACTTACCTCGATGGGGAAGGAGATGTGGAAGGTGATAGAGATCAACAAGGATCTGCGAGGTAAAATGGGAGACCTGGAAAACAGATCCAGGCGACAGAATTTGAGGATTGTGGGGCTGCCCGAAGGAGTGGAAGGACAGAGGCCGACTGAGTATTTTGCCACGATGTTGGCGATCCCTCCTGTTATGAGCTGGATCAGGCTCATCGGTCGTTGAGGCCTGTACCAAAGGCGAGTGAGCTGCCAAGGGTAGTGACTCTCTGCTTCCGTACGTACAGTGTGAAGGAGAAGGTCCTGTGCTGGGCTAAGCAGAAGCGGGTGGTGCAGTGGACTAGAGCTGGTATAAAAGTAACCTTTTACTGAATTTTTACTCTACCGCACTGTCACTCCACCACACTATGGACCAGTGAGTTCCACAAATTCAACACCTTCTGCGAGTAGTTCCTCCTCATCTCAGTTTTAAATCTACCACCTCTCAACCTTTATCTGTGACCTCTCAATTAATCAAGCCCTACAAGGGGAACTTTTGGTCTGTTTACTTTATCAATCATTTTTAGATAATTTGCCTTTCTATTTTTTTTTATAAATGTTTTTATTCTCCATTTTCACATTTTCCTTCCAAATTTACACCCCACCAACAAGCAGTAAACAGTAACAGATACAAAGTCTTAACATCAACAACGATCCCATCCTCCCACCAGCCCAATCAACAGCCCACCTGTCAATATCTGCATCAAATTAAACCAGGGGTGGGCAAACTACGGCCCGCGGGCCGCATGCGGCCGCCAAAGGTATTTCTGCGGCCCACCAAGTCATTAAAAAAATAAAAAATAAAATTTTTTTTTTTTTTTTTAAACTTTTTTTTTTTTTAAATTTTTTTTTAAAGGTTAATGGGGGGGGGGGGGCTGTTGGGTTACTTACTGGTATAGGGTGGATACGTTGACTTGAGTAGGGTGATCATTGCTCGGCACAACGTCGAGGGCCGAAGGGCCTGTTCTGTGCTGTACTGTTCTATGTTCTATATGAGGCGCCCAGAATCATAACCGGGTGAAGTAATTATTTTACTTAATATACTATGCGGCCCTTTGTGAATTGTGAATTTCTGAATGTGGCCCTTGCACGGAAAAGTTTGCCCACCCCTGAATTAAACAAACCCGCCCACGGTGGGAAAAACAACAAAGGCGAAAAAGAGAAAGGAGTCCGGAATCGCCCATGGTCACCATTAACCTATAGAGTTCTCTCCCTCTTCTCTTCTCTCTCCCCCCCCCCCCCCCCCCCCCCCCCCCCCCCCCCCCTCCCCCTCCTTAAACCGGCCAGCGTGGAGGGCTCCGTCCAGGTCTCTTTCCCCCTTGCCCGGCCCCAGAAAAAACCCAGAAGTCCCCTTTAGCACACACAACCCGCATACTCACCCACACCCCAAAGAACCCTCATTATGACGGAAAGTCCCATTTCTTCCCTGCTCCAAATATATACAACGTTGGCTCCTATAGCCCATACACCAGCGCACAATGGGGAAAAAAAATAGTCATGAGGCTACATCGTTACATGACCATTTCTCAATTCTGCCAGTCCTTCTGCCTTCGCCATCCCAAAATAAAAGTCCTTGAACTTGTAGGTCACCCTCAGCTTCGCTGGATATACAATGCTAGCCACTGTGCTGCCTCTAGTTGTGCAATTTTTATGAAATTCCCAACTAAAATTGAAAACACAACTTGCTAAAAGTTAGACATAACATCGCTATTGTACTTGACTGAATTATTGATGTATGTTATGCACAATATTGGTATCTAGTTTAGCTAATAGAACCTTTTTATAGCTGTAACCTTTTACTGAATTTTTATAGTTAGGTAATTTCCAAATAAAATAGAAACAAAGTGGAAAGAGGAGAAAAGTTACTTGTCTCACATGATCATTCAGGGAGCTTAGTTCTATTTGACTACTGTTCAAAGATTTGAGCTGCTGACGCCATTAATTAAAATGGGTGTTGAATTTATACCTCCTGCATATCGGTGAGGAATGTGCTCTGGCGGCTTAACTATTCACCATGCTGATTGATGGCAGTTTCTGTTGCCTAGAAACCAGTTGATGCATCCACTCTTCAAAGCCGTTTCTCTGGCAATCAGCTGGAACATACTGTAGCCTGTGACTTTCTCGTAACGGCAACTGTTGGGAAAGCTGGTTAATATCGTACGAGCGCTTAAGATTATTCCGGTTTTGACATCAAGTTAAATCTCAAGCTATTATTGGTTATTGGAACATTTTCACAGAAATTCAAACCTGTGACTTCCAGGTCCTATTTACTGCAAACTTTGAATAAATTGAACTCCAAGTGGAGTGTGTACCTGCAATGGTGAATTATTAGATCCAGGTTATGATTAAGTTACAGCTGTAAAATGTCAGCCAAGAGAACAAAGTAATCTGATATCTTAATATAATAATTTAACGGTGATTTATTGACAAAATATTTTGGACAAAAAAGTAATATCTCATGTCCGGATACTTGATTGGAAAGGGATTTCTATAACGACTGTCTCTTAGCAGTGTTATAAAGGAAGTTAGATCTAGAGTTTTTAGCATATTGTGCAAACTAAATATAAAGTTTGCAGTTCAGCCCCGACTGCAGTATTATCCATTTCTGGGCATCATGCTTTCGGAAGGATGTGAAGGCTTTTAAAGAGGGTACAGAGGAAATCTACTAAAATCCAGTTATGAATTTATTTATGTGGCTAGAAATTTGATATAAAATCATGATTTGGTTTAGATAATTAAGCTACTTCTAATGGCTGAAGTATCGATGATCAAGGGTGCCAGTTTTTGTGGTTGACAAAGGAACCAGGATGGTGAGAAAGTGAAACGTTTTTATGCAAATGTTAGGATTTGGGGTGTACTGCCTTGTAGGGTTGTTCTTGTAGCTACAGCGCCAGGCAGGGTATTGATCTAAAATTTTAAGGATATTGCTTCAACAATGCAAATAAATCCCACTTTTGGAGCCAGAATCAAGAGTTTTCTTCTAATTCTAATCCAATGAAGATGCAAAAGACTTTTTGGGTATAATGCAAACATTTTTTCCTATTGTTGTGCTGCATACCAATGTTTAACAATCCTTCTGGAGAGCCTGCTTTTCTCTCCTCGACAAGGTTCTTCATAAAACATCTGGTTCTTTCCTGCAAGGATGTTCTCCTTCATCAAGGATGAATCATAGAATTTGCAGTGCGGAAGGAGGCCATTCAGCTCATTGAGTCTGTACCAGCCCTTTGAAAGACCACCCTACTTAAGCCCACGCCTCCACCGTTTCCCAATAACCCCACCTAACCTTTTTTGGACACTAAGGGCAATTTAGCATGGCCAATCCACCTAACCTTCATCTTTGGACTGTGGGAGGAAACCGGAGCACCTGGAGGAAACCCACTCAGACACCGAGGTAGTGCAAACTCCACACAGACGCACCCAAGATTGGAATTGAACCCGGGTCCCTGAAGCTGTAAGGCAGCAATGCTAATCACCATACCACCATGGTGCATCCTCTTAGTTTTCCATGTTGCTGTGTTGCATAGTAAACTAGTTTTTTTTACCAGACCAAGTTTCTTTTTTAAAAAGTTTCCGTGAAGGACTTTGCAGACCATCAGATAGTTCAAACTCAGCAATGTGTGGCTGTCTATAAGTATTAACCAAGGAATTGATCTGCAAATCCAGCTAACACTCCCCTTGCCTCATCTTGGCTGGTGTAACTGATGAGGCAATTATGGCCATTGATTCTGAACTGATTCTAGGAATGGAAATGCACCTCTCTTTTGTTAGTTCAGAATTTCACATTGCTGGTAGAATTGCAATGCCATCTTTTTGGGGACCATGATCCGAAATGATGTAAATTCATGTGATACCAGGTGGTACATGCATTGGTAACTAACTTTTGGATGATGGGCAGGAGGACATAACTGGGCACGTATGTAATACAGTAACTATGTCAATGCTGTAGCGCACTTAAAGACATGTGACTCTAGATTGGGAATTATCCAATTAATTTTTTCCAATTAAGGAGCAATTTTGCGTGGCCAGTCCATCTACCCTGCACATCTTTAGGTTGTGGGGGCGAAACCCATGCAAATACGAGGAGAATGTGCAAACTCCACACGGACAGTGACCCAGAACCGGGATCAAACCCGGAGGTTTGCGCTGTGAGGCAGCAGTGGTAGCCCACTGCGCCACCGTGCCACCAGGAATTATTTTCTGCTAAGGATTGATACTTTCCTGATTTTCTTGTGATTTGTTATACAATTTGCTTTAAATGGTTTGTGTTTAGTCTGTAATGTAAGAATAGTTTAGTTTGACAGTCCTAATTTAGAAATATTAGCCAATTGTTTTCCAGTTGAGATTAATCTATTTGCAAGTGAAGGAAAGTGGCTCACCTTTAAGAAATTGTTTCCTTTTTTCCCCCCCCAGAAATTGTGGATGGGAATGTAAAGATGACTCTAGGTATGATCTGGACTATCATCCTTCGTTTTGCCATTCAAGACATATCTGTTGAAGGTAAGAATGGCTTTTGTTTCTGAAACATGGAATCTTACGTGACCACCTGTGTATCTGAATTCTTAGCATGAGAGCTGAATTCCTCCTTCTGCTCTAAACATCATGCACAGTTTTAGAATTGAAATGGACTGAGATATTTGTGATTTCTTACTGACAACTCGGGCATGTATAAGCCACACGTTTGCATGTCTCGAAGAAGACTGGCAGAGTGACGTATCACGTTCCTCATAGCACCTTTCAGGATCTAGTTTATGATCCAGCCTGGGCAGAGACACATTTTGTTTCTTTTTGCCTTGTTGACTCTGGAACATTTTTTTTTCAAACTTTGAGATGATTTGCACTTTGTTCCCGTTGAGCTTGTGGTTTTAGTGAGAGCCCATAATTCTGCATAAATTGGAAAATTTATGTCTGGGTTTGAGCAGCTAGTGCAGCGTATAAAATTCTCATTGGCCTACACTTCCTGTACCAGCCTCCCCGGACAGGCGCCGGAATGTGGCGACTAGAGGCTTTTCACAGTAACTTAATTGAAGCCTACTCGTGACAATAGCGATTTTCATTTCATTTCAATGGATATGGGGTAATGGATGATCATTAACCAGGCCTTTCTGTACAGCTGACCCATGATCAACGTTCCCTCTAACTTTTTTCATGTGTGCAGCCTGTTGCAGTGATCAGCATATTGAGGATTGCTGTAGAGGGAGCACTACTCGTGCTATAGCTGATAACTTGGGCAATTGGTGGCAAAATTAAAAAATAGCCTTTTCACCAAAATTCACCAAACTTGTATTTAAAACTGATTTGAAATGCTGGAAGTAAAGACCATATGAATTACATTCACCAATTGAATTAACTAACTTCAAAAGTGGTTGAGCAGGAAGTGAGGCTTAAAGATGAATGGTCCTTTCTGGCCACCTTCAGACAGATTGAAAGTGGTTTTATGAACTGGTGTTCCAGTGTGGATGCTGATTTTGTCTGCACACTTTAACTGCATGTCAGCTAGAGAAGTTGATTTACATAGATGACAGGAGCTGTAGATAGAATCCATAGGAGATAAGCTCTTATTTTTTTTTAACTTCTAAATCTAAAACTCAAATTTCTACCGACAGGGCTGTACAATGCTGAGAGATCGCAGCTGTTGGTCTGTACATTCTGTAAATAGTGGTTTATTAACTTGGGCACAGTAGTCAATGCGATCCTTATTATAGAATAGGCTTGTTTATCTACAATGAGACCATTCACATTCCAGGTTAAGTGATGCCTTGAAATTGCTTCCTGTCAAGGTGATATTTCAAAGTAATCATTGTGAACCAGGTGGTATTTAATGCAGCATGTCCTGTGGGGTCTGCAAACTTCAGTAAGCCAGATGGTTCCAGGTAGCAATTTTGTTTTGTGCGCAGTTGCTAATCCAAGTATATTTTTTAAGGTGCTTTGTATTCTTTGTACTATATGCTGTAAAAGTGTTTTGGGGGCTACTTGAGAGTTCAACACTCCTGATTTGTTCCTAACTCTAGCCATTGCCAAAATGTTTATTTTCCAGAGACCTCTGCCAAGGAGGGATTGCTGCTGTGGTGCCAGAGAAAGACGGCACCATACAAGAATGTAAATGTGCAGAACTTCCACATCAGGTAATGGGTGCAACATGGAGTATCACTCATTTTCTGTGGTGGCGGGAGGTAACTGATTTGTGAGTAAATTGGAGTGACAGATTTCCAATCACCGACTTGCAGTCATTTTATTCACAGCCAGTCTTCCTGGTTGTCATTTTGCACCCATTTGTTACTTGAATCTTTATTGATGTCCATATAAGTTCTCTAGCAAACTATTGGTACAATAGTTGCCCTTCATTTGAGCAGTTGAATGCACTTAGCTTGACTTCCACTGTGGGTGGACAAACAATGCTGTGTGCAATGTGCATTTCCTTTAAACTTCATCAGCTCCCAAAGGCAGGAAGCCTACATTTCAATTGTAAAAGCTTTTTTTAAAAATAAAACTCCAGCGATTGCAGTCGAACACTCCCTGATTCAGTTGCCCATTTGGTCATTTTGGCTGTACATGATTGTATCCATTGACCTTTAGCTGTGCTTTAATTAGCCTTTTCTCTTCTACAGCAGAGATGTGAGCAATCTCATAAATATTTCCCTGTCACCATGTTGTACTGTTGTCCCAAACCACTTCCCCTCTTGATTGCTTACAGTTAATGGTGACACTTTGCATAATGTGGTTCATTCAATTCTTGAATTTGAATGTTGCCACAAATAAAATAAAATTGCTTTTAGCCTATTCCCACGTAAAGGAGACTGACAGTTATTGGAGTTTTCAGTATGTATTGGCTTTGAAGAGCCAATCCATAAGCAATCCATAAATAAAATAAAACACTCTACAGTGGATTCTCATTCAGGTTTGCTAGTACATCTGAAGAGTGTTTAAGCTCAGGGACATTGATTACCTCCCGAGAAACGATCTCTTCATCCCTCTCTCTCTCTCTCTCTCCCTCTTGTCCTTTCCATCCTTTCAAATGTTACTACTTTCTCTTTTAAGATGCAACTGTCTGCCTCGTGGTGAAGATTTCTGGATTCTCAATCTCTTGACCATTTTAAATTTGGGGCACCCTACCTCTGACTTGCCAGCAAGAGGAAATGGTTTGCCCTAATCTTTTAACAGTTTTAAAAACTTGTTATAAATCACATTCTCTGCTTTCATTACTCCACTGGAAATAGTCAGTATTTTGTACCTCCTATATTTTCTCATTCTGGTGTACCTTTGTTGTTCTTGGGCTTTAATGTCTATTTTATTTAATGGAATGCCTAGAAATTATGCACTCATTGCCTTTATGGTGAACTGTCTGTGTGGAGTTTTCACTTTCTCCCTGTGTCTGCGTAGGTTTCCTCCGGGTGCTCCAGTTTCTCCCCACAGTCTAAAGATGTACAGGTTGGGTGAATTAGCCATTCTAAAAAATGGCCCGTAGTGTCCAAATGTTAGGTGGGGTTATGGGGTTGCAGGAATGGGGCAGGGCATTGGGCCTAGATACTGTGCTCTTTCAGAAGGTCGGTATAGACGCGATGGGCTGAATGGCCACCCTTCGCTGTAGGGATTCTGTGGTTCTATATGCATCATCATTGCCTCTTGTGCTGGTTTGTTCAAAACACAAAATACTGTTGTTTGTTCGTACAGATGTTGCACTATCGGTATTTTCATTGAACCATGTTTATCCACCTCTTGTTTTCCAATGACTATTCATTCCTTATTTCTGTATTATCTCTGTATAGTCTCTCAATTTCTATTAAATTGCATCCACCCTGCTGCTAATCTGCCTTTTATAGTGTAAATACAACTCTAATAATACAGCTCTCATGATACAAAGTTGCGCTTTTGTCATAGTCTATGGATTTTGTTTTGGAAAGAAAGCAAAAGCCACCACAGCAACTCTGCAGTATGTTGAGGGGATTAGATCATTTATATTGAACAGTTGTTACAAACAATATTTTTTTCCATGGGAAGCATACCTTCAAATATAAAGAGTGTATATATAACCGTTTTAAAACAAATTGCCCAATTAAGGGGCAATTTAGTGTGGCCAATCCACCTACCCTGCACATCTTTGGGTTGTGGGGGGTCAGACCCACGCAGACACTGGGTGAAATCGTAAACTCCACATGAACAGTGACCCGGGGCCAGGATCGAACCCGGGTCCTCGGCACCGTGAGGCATCGCATTTCTGTGCAAATTTTATTTGTCAATGGTTTACTGGGGTGAATGACATAATTTGACCCAATAGAAGTCTATTCAAAAGGGCCTGTGCTGCGAATGTCTAGTTTCAGAACTCACATGTTTGGAATCTATCTTTTTTAGTTTTAGGAATTAGACTATTTTTTAAAAAGTGCTAATAAATGGACAAGCCTCATAAGAAATTAATATTCACCCCTAATGTAAATGCAAATCCAACTTGGGTTAATCGCAGTTAAAATGTAACCTGTGTTCATCTTGCAAGGTAATAGTGAGAAAATGTAAATAAAATACCCCTCTCTAAATTTATGGTGGAATTCTGAAATTGTCTGGAATTTTGTGGTTGGCGTTAAAAGCACCAAATTGGTGGGTAAAATCTTTTGGTTCAGACAGAGAATGCCAAGAGCTGTAAAATAGCTTGGACCAGGAGTTAAAAAAACTATCAGAAAGCATGGATATTTCTGTGGTGGAGACACTAAGCAAGAGTGCAGTGTAGCCCATGCTTGTGCGAGTCTGCAGTTGAGGTGCTTAGGAGTGATGGAGGGTCATTTAACTGGAGGCTAGTGGAAGGACCCCAAGAATGCTCATGCCTCTGACAATCGCAGGAACATTTCCTGAGAGCTGTGGCACTTTGATTTGGTCCCATGAGAGTGAAGGAACCTACAAGAGCTTGATAAGTAGAGACAAACTACTTTGAGGGCAGTCGTATGGGGAAAAAGGGATAGGCTGTTTAGTTTTAATTTAAAATGTGTTTTTATGGTTTTCAATGTAAAGTATAGATATTTACCCAAGACTAAGTTTATTTTGTTGGCTTTGCTTTCTTGTATAGTTAACTCATATATTTGTTCTGAACTGTGAAGTAATTCTTTTCAGTTAATAACAATGTTTGAGTTTCTCTAAATGTTAATGGTCCTTGGCTTAATCACACGCCAGCAAAAATATAATTGAGCTTAGTGGAATTATATTTGTCTAAAGTTTGAGTGCATTTGCTATTTAGTTATTTTGTCTCACTGAATTCCAGTGCTTGGGAACCCGTATTGGTGCTAACCATCACTTCTGATGTTTTCAGCAGATTCCAGCCCTCGTTGTAAACAATTCTTTTTACTGTGGCTTTCCAAAAGTGAGGGAAATTGTGTTTTCTTTTTGCATTTGTTTAAATGTGTTCATTCTCCTGGTTCAATGGTTTGAAATTATTGGAGTGGATATATCATTTGTGGGAAAGAAAATAAGCGCATGTTCTAATATTGGATTTTGTTTCTGATATTGGTGTCTAGTTGGAAAGATGGGCTGGCATTCAACGCGCTCATTCATAGGCACAGACCAGAACTTATTGATTACGACAAGCTGAGGAAGGTATGTAACAATCTGAACAAGATTTAATGTGTGACTCAATTTTCTCTGACCTGGATCCCTACAAGGTTTGAACCTGTTCGAGGTCACAACTACAGCTTCTCATCCATTTATTTTTGTTCAAAATGGATGCTTATGTATGTTGTACAAAAAAAGTATGCCATCTTGTAACTTACTGATTATGATCCTGGTTTTTGACACTTTGGTTCTTTTTCCTGTCATACCGTAGGATGATCCGCTCACAAACCTGAACAATGCCTTTGAGGTTGCTGAGAAATACCTGGATATACCCAAGATGTTGGATGCAGAAGGTAAGTCATTTTGTCTTGCATACAATATACTTGCAAACATTCTGTATTTTGTCAGACTTCTTGTATGGATAGCTGTTCTGAGATGGGCCTTGAATAAAGCATTGCGTATCTTTTGTTCTGATTGTATAGAACGTCAGTCTGTGAATGCAGAAGTTATTTTTTAGAGTTTGTTATTTTAATGTTTCTTCACCACAGGATACTGTCTGATTTGAAACTCACTACAATGGAAGCATTATAATTTTAATTTTGGAGGACTGCACGGCGGCACACTGGTTAGCACTGCTGCCTCACAATGCTGAGGACCCGGGTTCGATCCTGGCCCCGGGTCACTGTCCGTGTGGAGTTTGCACATTCTCCCCATATCTGCGTGGGTCTCACCCCCACAACCCAAAGATGTGCAGGGTAGGTGGATTGGCCATGCTAAATTGCCCCTGAATTGGAAAAAAATAATTAGTTACTCTAAATTTTTAAATTTAAATTTTGGCTCACTTAAAGATGAACCCAAGAGAAATTTTGTATTTGCAGATGACACAGAATTTGGAAGCATTGAGGACTGAGGGTGGTACAGTATAGAACTTCAAAGGATCATAGACAAGTTGGTGAAATGGGTGGCTAGGTGGCAGATGGAAATTCAGTGCAGAGAAATGTGCACTGATTTATTTTGGTTAGAAGAACATGGAGACAATGTAGGAGACACTGGAGTATTGCATCAAAAGTTTGGGGCACTGCGCCTGGGAAGGATCTGAAGGCATTTGAGAGTGTGCAGTAATGATTCCAGAGACGAGGAATTCCAATTATGTTGATAGATTGGAGACATTGGGACTGTTTCTCTTGGCGAAGAGAAGGCAGAGGAGATTTGATGAGGTATTCCGAATCATGAGGGGTCCGGACAGCGTAGGTAGAGAGAAACTGGCTCCCATTCGACAGAGCAGGTGCAGTATTCCATGACATGATTTAATGGGATTTGACAGTTTCCACTAATTATACCATTATTAAAAATCCAGAGCATTTTGCAGACATCATTTCTCATTAGAGTGCTCTTGAACTTTCCCTCAAGTTACTTACACCAATTGCTACTTCCAGTGAATAATTTTTTGTTCTAGTAGGGGGGTTAAAAAATTGTTAGAACTGTTACTCTTCCTCATTCCTCAGGGGCTGATTTAGCTCATTGGGCTAAATCGCTGGCTTTAAGCAGACCAAGCAGGCCAGCAACACTGTTCGATTCCCGGATCAGTCTCCCCGGACAGGCGCCGGAATGTGGCGACTTCTGTGGCTTTTCACAGTAACTTCATTGAAGCCTACTCGTGACAAGCGATTTTCATTTCATTTCATTTGGCAACATGGTATTTGAATTTGGTTAATGACAATACCAAGAGCCTGACTAAGGGAATAAAGCTGGGAAGCAGCCTTCTGAATCCTGTTTAGACTTTAACTGATGCAAACATTTTTGGAGGCTTACCTTTGATAACCCATGATATATGTATGTGCATTGGGATTGGATAGGTCTAGAAACACCAATTAGACTACCTTGCTAAATGAATTTTCTCACTTTACAAAAAAAGGCAACGTTACCAATGACACCTTGTGCTTGATACAATATCATAAGAATATAACAAATAGCTTGAACTAAAAATCTATCTCTTGTCCTTGAATATACTCCATAATGGACATCCAAAACAGTGAGGGAGAGAATTTCAAAGGTTCACAGTCCTGAGGAACCATCTCCTCGCCTCCATACCAAATGATTGACTCCTTGTTCTAGATTTCTCCGACCAGAGAAACAACCTTGGCCTACCTCATCACTCCCCCAGATTCTCTTCAGATCAAGGGGGCGAGACAACATGGTTGTGCTGCTGCTGCACTTGCTGCAGTATGTACGAGATGTGCCAAACTCCGAACATCTGATCCAACACTCTACTTTGTGGACATACTTTTGCCATGGGGGAAATGGGCTATAGTAACACTACCTACTGCAAATGCAATCCAGTTATTTAAGGAATGGAAAATTTTGACTTTAAACAAGTTGCATAATCGCAATGTATTTTCAAACAAAAACTTGGCAAAAGTGGTCGCAATTAACATACGCGATATGTTAATTGTATATTTCAATTACAAACTGGTCGAGGGAGCTAATTGGGATTTTCACTTAGTTTCACTGTCACACCACTGGAGTGGTTGAGTTACGAATATTTTGCTTCAAATACAAGACTGAGAAAGATTGGCACTGGTACTATCTGTAACTGGGTTTCTGGATTTGATACGGCTAATTACATCAGGGGGAGTGTGCCTAGAATTATTGGGGCTGTTTAGTGTCATAATATCCACTCATGTATATAATGGGATGCAGACAGGCAGTGATTGACACGCAGGATGACCAATGAACACACAACAACCAATCACCAGACAGGACACCACCACTATAAAGCCCACAGGGCATTAAGACTCCCCCTCTCTCAGGACCCAGATACTGAGACAGTCAGAGTGCACAAGTTAGTGGGCACTACTACCATGTGGAGCTAGTAAGTCTGGTCGAGCCAGTAAGAAGTCATCAGTAGGATTAGTAGAGTGTCAACCCACAGCTGAACATGTACAGCAGTTCATAGTTGGATCATCTCCGGTGTCAGACATTTGTTTCTAGCTTCCCTGCATCCAGTTGCAGTCGACGTCGAACCAACCTGCCTAACACATCATTTAGTTTCTCGTTGTACCAAGTGTCCAATCTGCAGCATGTGTCTACCATCTTTGTATAATAAACTGTGGGTGCCTAATTCTTGTACCCAGACATCACTGGAAAGGGTTCGTGCAGGAAATGGATGTCTTTGGGGAATTATGGTGCAGATGTTTCTTTGCCAGATGCAAAGCTGATTGTGTGTGGGGGAGTTTTTACAGTTAATTAACAATTCTTCTCTCTATCTGTAATTAATGATTGTTACTGGAAGGTGAACATGTGGATGTCAGATCAGGGTGAAGGAGCTTCAATTATGTACAGAAGAAAAGAGCTTTAAGTGATGCTGCCTTTTGATCATTGTCATGGATGCACATTTTAAGATGTACTTTCAATTGTCCAGAGGGCTAATCTTTTTTTTCCAGTTCCCAGAGCCAGGCAAGTTTAAAGTCACATTCCATCATTTTAGTGACAGCTCTGTGACATTTTACAAATGCAGCAATAAAGACCTTTGAGCCCAAGTACTTCCCTGGACGTGACTTCTCCATTTAATGTTCTGGCACACCAACAGTTTGCAATTCCAAACCACAGTTTTTTTTTTTTTTTGTTTCAGTGTAACAATCCACCCTTTTTTGTTACTGAGAACTGCTAAAAACCTATTTGTTTAGCCTACTGTAGGAGTGCCCAGCCTTTCCTTGGTGTGCACATGCCCCCACGGAGCTCCCATTAATTTGCAAACACCTTAAATTACTTTTACAAGCAAACTCTCAAAATTCTGAGGATAACAAATGGAAGGTAGATGGGAGTTGCCTCAGTTGGGAAAGCTCAACTACTGTGGCCGGGTGCGATTGATGTATGGTCAGTGAGCCGCAGGCTGGTCATCTCAGTGGAATGTTTGATCTATGTAAATCTGAAAGACATTCTACCCTTCATCATCATATTTATTATGCAAGTCATGCTTCACACTTGCACAACATTACTGCAATGCTTTAACCACACAATATGCACATTCATTTCCACATTCCTAACTGAATTTTTTCGTCTACCCCTTTTAGCAACACTATTTTTCCAAGCCCCTCCTATGGGGGAAAAGTGCATCAGCTGCAATTCTGGAAGGCAGGCAGCCAAAATCTCATGACTTGCGTTTCATGAGAGCAGTATTTAACTATTGTGCTTTTGAGCTGAAATTTTGCCTAGCTGAGGTGTACTATTTGTTCCTGAAAATTGTCTTTTTTGGTTCTGTCTTTCCCAAGTGGAATTGCTGATCAAATATTTAAATTTGTAATGAGTCCAGTTTGTGCATCGAGCTGAGGGTTATTTTAACATTTGTATCCCATTATGGTGTTCTGCAGTCTTTTCAAAGTAATTATGGCTGTTCACAGTAGCGCAAGTTCTTCATTAACTAACAGGTAAACCTGTTAACCAATTATGATTAGTAAATTATGTTAATGCAAGAATATTAAATGCTAACAGGATTCCATTCTGCCAGGGGCTGAACCTTTGCTCACTGATTCCATTGACTTATTTTCATTCGTGTGAACAGCGCAGCATTTTTATGAATAACTTGACAAACCTTGGAAAAAATATATTTTTTATATTTGGTTAGCAGTTTCCTGTGGAATGACTGCAGAATGTTAATTGCATTTTTTTGGTCTCATTAGGATAACTCTAAATAATTCTATAGATGCTTATAATGTTTTAACTGTACATATTGGGATAGCTATTCTCTTCTGTAAATTCTTGGGTGGATGTATTTTCTGTAACAAAAAAAACTTAATTCCTTCACGTTTGATAATCAGTGCACTGCAATTTAGTATCTAGATAATTTCTCCTGTGGTTCAAATACTCTGGGATCATACCAGAATTTAACTGCAGCAATTGGTACCATTTACATTGGTGTTCTGGGTTTCATTTTCTTTGGAGGGGGAAATTGGAGATGAGGTGCTTCGGATTGATTGTTTCTCTCTTTCCCCCCCCCCCAACTTTCCTTTTCTGAATATCCCCTTGTAGATTTGGGGGCGAGAGTGCTGCCTCACTTCCTTCACATTCTCTTTTGAAACTTAAGTAAGATATGGTGTGGAAAATTGTGTGTTGGAACGGTGCTGATGACCCAAGGCTAATGCATGTAAAGTGTTTGATTGCAGCAGCTGAAGATGTCGATTAGAAGCGTCTCTTAATATTTTTGTTTGCCCACAGACATTGTGAACACCGCCCGCCCTGATGAGAAGGCTATTATGACCTATGTCTCCTGCTTCTACCATGCCTTTTCAGGAGCACAGAAGGTACCATAAGTCACCAAGGACCCCTCTCTTCCTGCAAAACTGATCTCGTGCTTCTCTTTCAGCTGTTCCTCAGATTTTTATATTCTTGGTTCTAGGCATGATGCTGCACCTGTTCTCTCTCGTACCATTTAATGAGTGTTTTTCTGCTTTTGGCATGATGCAACCTTACTCTGCTCTGACTTTCTCTCTGCACAGATATTGTAGGCACTCTCAGGCCAGATGAAAAGGCTATTATGACTTACGTTTCATGCTACTACCATGCCTTCTCAGGTGCTCAAAAGGTGAGCTCTTATCTCCTGCAAAGATTCTGTCCTGAGTGCTTTTGGTCATCTGTGGTGTGCTGCTTATATTTCTCATGATTAACAGTGGCAAACATTGGATATCTTCAATCTTATCTCTTTGTATGTTGCAATGCATCTTCTGTTTGCTGTATGATATTGCAATTGTAAAGGATATTTGGTGCCACGAGGGCATGCTCATGTTTAGCAAATGAAACTGCCTTTTGGGAAGTGTTTTGAGCAGTAAAGACATTTTACCATACAACCACAAAGCTATTTCACAGTTTCTGTGGCTGTTTCATTAACGTCCATCTCGAGAACTGAAATTTTTAGGAAATAGGAGCAAAACCTCCTAACAGTCAGATCAACCGTCACCATCTCTGTCTTCCCTCTCCTTTTCTACCATCTTGTCATATCCTTTCTTAATGCAGATATGGATCCAGTTACCTGAATCCATTTTTATGTTGACTGCTTCAGTGTCCTTCCTTTGTAACATTCAACAACTGTATCTTCTGGGTGAAAAAGTTCCATCTCATTTCACATTGAGCGTCCAAACGTTTTAAACAAGTATCACACTGTATTTGAACTCTTCACCGTGATGAACTATTCACCTGGACAAGTCTTGCCATTTCCTGTTCACAATCTCTGAGGTCATCTTAAAGTCTATAAGGTGAAGAAACTTTGTAAGAAATTTAGTTGGGTTGCTTTTGTGTAACTATAAAGTAGATGCCTTAGAGCAAGAAAACCTTTTTATACTTGTCGTTTGGATCATTTGGTGTTCTTTCTTCCCTGACTCCAAATGCAAGCAGGATATTCTGTGGATGAGTTCACAGTAATTATAATTTTCAACTTCCTATAATGCTTTTCCATAATTCTGCATATATAGCAGAGGAAGCTTTTATTATCCAGTGAAGACTTGGAACTTTGCCCTGGACTGTACTTCCAGGATAAATCCTTGGGTTTTTTTCAGACTGAAATCCATGACTTTCTTAAATTTACTAAATTTTAGATATTAAAAATTCCTTTTTTTTATCAAGGTGAGTTTGTTGCAATAACTGCAGTGCATGTAGCATTTTCTCAGTGGTCTGGCTACACTTAACTATTTGCATGCATCTTACACTTTCAGTGCATTTGTGGAGTGATGTTTGCTAGTTTCTGACTAGCCAATTTCTACTCCTGTCACCAAGGTGCCTAGCACATTCAGTCAGAACAATTAGAAAGGTAGGTGTTGGAATTGTCATAATTTAAAGGAAGTTTAAAAATGTGGTTTTGCACCAAATCATTTTGGTGTACAGCAAAATAAGGAAAGATTAATTCCAAGATGCCACTTAAGTCTTGCGTACTGATATGTCAAATCTCATGAGCAACGCAGCACCAAAAATACCATTGAGCATGCACGTAAAGCAATCCTATATTCCTTAATCTCATTTCTTTAATATAAAATATGACTTATTTTGTGAACTGGTTTTCGCCTGTTATCCATTGCTGTCTCTTTCTCTGTAGACCCTTTGTTTCCATCTCTGATGACCAGCTCTCATCTGCTTTCGTTCTTCCTGTGTGCTTATTGTTTTTTTGCTATGCAACAGGTACAGCATCCTTCTCCCTTTCTTTGCTTTAACTATTTTCCTAATGTCTCCTGGCCATGAATGCTGCATATTTGATCCTTTCTGGAGTTTTGATTGAGCAATTATGCCCCCCTCCTCCCACAGTTTCTGCTCTTCTAGATCACTTAGTCAATAAGGGCCCTGACATGATAGCTGCGGTTACTTCTGACTATTATGAACCATAATTCTATGGTGAAGGCCTATTACCATACGCACACTGTGCAGGTAGTATGCTACATCATAGTGCAACAGAATTAAGTTGATAAATATGCAATTCTTCTAATAGCTGAGTGATGTTCTGGATGCTCTTGGGGATTCCAAATCCTTAAAGTAAAAGTTACTTTCAGTAATTCGAAGGTGTACCATTCAAGCTCGCTTTCATTTTTTGAATTCCATGCTAGATAAGCTCCCAGTGCAATGCTGACGGGATTGTGCATTTGGATTTATGCCCACTATTATCCATGATAGAAAAATTAGCAGGTTAGAAGTTGGCATGAATTTTTTTTAAAGTCATAACTGGTCATATATTTTCAGTATGTGCCATGTTCGTGTTAGAAATAGCTCCACGATCAAGCTTTTCCAAGACACGGGGGGGGGGGGGGGGGGGGGGGCATAATCAGAATCTTAAACCTAACCTTTTTTGAAAGTTAAATTAGGAAACACTTCGCACAAAGGGTGGTAGAAATTTGGAACTCTTCAGTGAATGGTAATTGATGTTAGATCAATTAATGTTAAATCTGTGATTGATGGATTTTTGTTAGTCAAAGCTATGAAGCGATCTGGTGAAGAGGTGCATGTATGGATTGAGGTTGCCGATCCGCTGTGATCTTGCATGGTGACACAGGCCCAGGGGGTGAAACGGCCTTCTCTTTCCTGCTGTTTCTACTTTTTATATTTATAGGCAGAATCCCTAATTATTTGTCTTTATGCCTTCCAATTTTTATGATGAAGAAAAAACCATTAGTACTAGAATTCCGTTCCTTTTTGTTGAGTCTCTCTCTATTCTCTGCTCCAGGTCACTTGACAGTACCACCTGAATCCATTCATACTGTCTGCTCCAATGGACAATGAGACTTCAGTTGTGCAGAGTAATGTGTTCATGGGTTCATTTTAAATTATCCATGAAAAGTAGCACTTCTACTAAAAGCTCCAGATTACTTTATTCAAAATTTTAATGCATATAATTTTAGGCTTTGAATTGAGGTCAGTCCTCGCTGCTCCAGGACATCACTGCAGGAGTTCCTCAAGATAGTGTCCTAACCCCCATTTTCAGCTACTTCGTCAATGACCTTCCCTCCATCATAAGGTCAGAAATGGGAATGTTCACTGATGACTGCAGGATGTTAAGTACAATTCGTGACTACTTGGATTCTATAGCAGTCTATGTTCAAATACAGCAGTACCTCAACACTATCCAGGCTTGGGCTGGCAAGTAACATTTGTGTCACACCAGTGCCAGGCAATGACCATCTCCAATAAGAGGATCTAACCATAGCCCCTTGATATACAGTGGCATTACCATCACTGAATCCCCCACTATCCACATCCTATGGGTTACCATTGGCCTGAAACTGAACTAGACTAGCCATATAAATACTGTAGTTATCCGAGCAGGTCAGAGGCTAGGAATCCTGCAGCGAGTAACCCGCCTCCTGACTCCCCAAAGCCTGTCCACCATCTACAAGGCAAAATGTCAGGAGTATAATGGAATACACTCCATTTTCTTGGATACATAGAATACATAGAACATACAGTGCAGAAGTAGGCCATTCGTCCCATCGAGTCTGCACCGACCCACTTAAGCCCTCACTTCCCTATCCCTGTAACCCAATAACCCCTCCTAACCATTTTGGCCACTTGAGGACAATTTACCATAGCCAATCCTACTGTGGGAGGAAACCGGAGCACCCGGAGAAAACCCACGCAGACACGGGGAGAATGTGCAGACTCCACACAGAAAGTGACCCAGCGGGGAATTGGGACCCTGGCGTTGTGAAGCTACAGTGCTACTGTGCAGGTTCAACACACTGCACACTCAACCCACTGCACTAGGGTGTACCTACATCTCTGGGACTGCAGGGGTTCAAGAAGGCTGCTCAACACCACCACCTCAACAGCAACTAGGGCTGGGCAATAAATGCTGGCCTAACCAGTGACGCCCACATCCTGTCAATGAATAAACTGTAAAAACAAAATTGCTGAAAGTTCAGGATAACCGCCATTATTTTTGAATTTTCTAATTTTTAACTTGGTATTTCGCACTTTATGGGTTGATCCGTGTGTGCTTAAGTTGTAAAAATGCATCTGTTTCTGACAGGCTGAGACTGCAGCCAATAGGATTTGCAAAGTTCTGGCAGTAAACCAAGAAAATGAACATCTGATGGAAGATTACGAGAAACTGGCCAGTGATGTATGTATTCTATATTTGTGTGCTGTACTAATAAAACTTAGCTCTGAATGACTTGTAGTGAGTATCATCGGCAGGAATGTATTTTTTTTTTAAATGACGAAAGGCAAATTGTAGTTTTAAGCCAAAAAGCAAGCAAAAATAACTGGCAGATTCTAATTTCTTAACAGCAATTCAACTCCGATTTCTTGATTATAAGTTTTGTCATCCCATCAAGATCGCCACCCTGTGCAGAAACCAATTAAGTGGCTGCGTAGATTTGGTTTTGGGGGAAACGTCTGTGGCACATAGGCCAATTCAGCTAAATGGTCTGTTTCTGTGCTGGTGTTTCTCTGCTCCATTTTGGCTGTTCTACCTGCTTAGTTAAAAGATCTTATGACTCTATCCAGAGTCCCTACAGTGCAGAAGGAGGCAATTCGGCCCATCAAATCCGCACTGACCTCTTCTACCTAGGTCCAGTCCCCGTAACCCTGAGGATTGATCATTGCTAATCCACCTAACCTGCACATCTTTGAACTGAGAGGAAACCAGAGCACCTGGAGGAAACCCATGCAGACATGGGGAGAACGTGCAAGCTCCACACAGTCACCCAAGGCTGGAATTGAACCTGGTGCTGTGAGGCGGCAGTGCTAACCTCTGTGCCACCCTATCTGGTGTACTGTCAATATATATCCCTCAGTCAGCATCACTAAATATCCAATTCCTGGTCACGTTACATTGCTGATTGTGGGTGCCTGCTGTCCACAAATTAGCTACTGTGTATCCCACCTTACGACAGTGACACAGATACATCATTAGCTGCAAAGCGTTTTGAAAAGTTTGCTTGTATAAATGCAAGACTTACAGTAGAAAGTTTATACTATTAATTTCAAGTACTTGGAATTCTGGAAATTAAATGAGCAAAAAAAGGCTAGAAACATTTGAGATTCTGGCAGTCGGTCTCCGTATTGAAGTTTGTTTATTATTCTGTAAATTAGGTACTCCACTGTAACTGCTATGTTCAGGAGAGGCTAATTTTGTTTGTGCTACATTTTAAGTGACTGAACATTGGAATTGATATTCTAGTTTTCATTTATATTTCATCAATATCCCTTTTGATGAATGCAGGTTTATTATAAGTACTAGTGACCGTCTTGTGGCCTTGCTCACACTCAAGGGAATGGCCTAGGTTTTCAATTCATCACCATCGGGCATTCATAAATATCAAGGGCTAATCTTGGTGTTGCCATCGGAAAACATTGGGAAATATGTTATTCAGCTATGTTTCCTTTTATTTTCAGTTGTTGGAGTGGATTCGTCAAACCAAACCCTGGCTGGAGAACAGAGAGCCTGAGAAAACAATGCAAGCTATGCAGCAGAAACTGGAAGACTTCCGCGATTACCGGCGTGTCCACAAACCTCCCAAAGTACAGGAGAAGTGCCAGCTTGAGATCAACTTCAACACCTTGCAGACCAAACTCCGGCTCAGCAATCGGCCAGCATTCATGCCTTCTGAAGGGAAGATGGTATCGGTAAGAAGAATTTTGCACTTTTAATCCAGTGGCACATTCGGAATTCTATTGAAATTGTGGAAATTATTATTTCTTATTGTAGTCCACCTTGAATCTAGGGTCAGCTGATGACCATTGTAATTTAACTTGACATCTTTTAATTCCAAAGAACTACAAGTAGTGTATTTTGAAGAAGATAGAAACTTCTACACCTTTTCCATTGCCCTCCCCCACATGAGAGTAATTATGTCTTTTCTTTCCACACTCGCCAAAAGGCATCTTGGATGGAATTCGGCTCTGAGTCATCTGTGAAGTGAGCTTAGTTGAAGCTCCCTCACCAGCTCCCTAGCTGAGATCAACTAACTTGGCACAGTGCAGGGATTTAATATGGCAACTACTTGGTTAATGTAGGGTAATACCGTACTAGGCTGTGCATCAGTGAAGAGAATTAATACTATTAGTTTTCATACTGTTCTTGTGTTATTGCCCCATGTGCAGTAATAAATGCACTGTGCCATAACAATTTGGACTTTTGATCAGTGTGCCAAGAAGTGTCATAGTCAAGTTTTGGTTTTTAAACCAACGATGTTTATATCTTAACCTTTAAATGTGGGTTGTAAAAGCTGGTGAGGTAACTGTTCTTGCTTGACATCACCATGTTGTGTATGTTTGGGACACCAGTATCATTATTTAGCTAGTTTTCCACTGAATACTCCTCAATACTGCTTTTATACTGCTATAAACAGGACTTTATATACATTCTGGGAGGGAAGAAAACTAAACTCTGATACTCTAAGTGGGAATTCTATGTAATCAAAACTGATGCTGACGACATGCCTATTTTGCCACTTTGGTTGACCAGTTGGAACTTTTTGAGAATGAATTGTGGTAAGCATTCATGCAGAACACCTTCCAAAAATAAATGTTAACACATTTTAAACCGGTTGGGCAGGAGTTGAATTCAAATTTGGCATGGAGCTGAATTTTTCTTTTTAAAGATCAATTTTACAGCACCCAATTCTTGTTTTTTCAAATTAAGGGGCAATTTAGCGTGGCCAGTCTACCTAGTCTGCACATCTCTTTGGGTTGTGAGGGTGAGACCCACGCAGACATTGGAGTGTGTGTAAACTCTACACACAGTGACCTGGCCCCGGGATCGAACCTGGTGCCATGTGGCAGCAGCGCTAACCACTGCTACCATGAAGCAGCAGAGCTAACCACCGTGCAATGAAGCAGCAGAGCTAACCACCGTGCAATGAAGCAGCAGCGCTAACCACTGCTACCATGAAGCAGCAGAGCAAACCACTGCTGCAGTGAAGCAGCAGAGCTAACCACCGTGCAATGAAGCAGCAGAGCTAACCACCGTGCAATGAAGCAGCAGGGCTAACCACTGCGCCGCCGTGAAGCGGCAGGGCTAACCACTGCGCCACCGTGAAGCGGCAGGGCTAACCACTGCGCCGCCGTGAAGCGGCAGGGCTAACCACTGCGCCACCGTGAAGCGGCAGGGCTAACCACTGCGCCACCGTGAAGCAGCAGGGCTAACCACTGCGCCACCGTGAAGCAGCAGGGCTAACCACTGCGCCACCGGGAAGCAGCAGGGCTAACCACTGCGCCACCGTGAAGCGGCAGGGCTAACCACTGCGCCACCGTGAAGCGGCAGGGCTAACCACTGCGCCACCGTGAAGCAGCAGGGCTAACCACTGCGCCACCATGAAGCAGCAGGGCTAACCACTGCGCCACAATGTTGCCCCATGGTGAGCCAAATTAAAATATATATTTTTTTAATTTTCAGATTGTGTGATTGATGTAATTTCTCCTGCCCCTTAAATCTACTGCAGGTCTTCTGGTGTCAGCACTTGGTTTGATTAAACTACATGCGTTTCTATATTTTTTTGGATAAAGGATGAAGTATTAAATAACATCTATATGAATGATCCAGGATAAATTGTATTTAAAAAAAATTTTTTTTAAATCTCCACTGCACTAAGAGCAAAATGTCTTCAGATTTCCTAGGTACATTTCCTCCTTTAGACGATACCACCAGAAATAGATGGGCTAGTTATCTCCTTTGTGGCATCATTAATGATACTGCTTTATTTTGCTACATGCCAACACATTGCACAAGGCAATTAATTCTGAAATCCCTTGGGACAGGAGTTTGCAAAGGAGCTCTACAAATGCAAATAGCACAAGAATTGCTTGACACAGACCAAGGTCCATCTTGTTCACCTTTCACTGATAATCATGAGATGTAGCAATTATGCAGTTGTTAACTAATTGTAATCGGTCTCTGCCTATAGTGGGTGAGATGAGCAAAACCCCAGTGGTGGAAAGTCTGTAGTCACCTGTTCCTTCCAAGCCTGCTACATTTCCCAAATCATGTCTCTTTCTGAAAGAAATCTAATTTGAGTCATATGAACATATGTATTTGCAATTGCCATGTGTTTTTATTTAGAAGTTAAACATGGCTTTAAGCGGTTCTGAAAATAGCAAATTCCCAGTTGATTTCTGCAGAGTAATATAATCCCTTGTGTTGTAGGATATTAATAATGCATGGCAAGGACTAGAGCAGGCGGAGAAAGGCTATGAGGAATGGCTGCTGAATGAGATAAGGAGGCTGGAAAGACTTGACCATTTGGCAGAAAAATTCAGACAGAAAGCCACCATTCATGAAGATTGGACCAAAGGTAATGTGTTGTTTACAGTGAAATATTATACAGGTATAGAGTTGGTTGTGAGCTCTGCAATAGAAATTTAACTAAACAGTTTTTGTGGAAACCTTGTTCGATCTAAACTCCTGATACTGCTCAAAGTATAGACAAAAGCGATCAAGCCTAAGGAAATACATTTGGTCTTGTTTATATCGGCTCATTTTGCAGTTGAGGAAATGGAGTGACCCTTGTCCTTCAGTTAATAAAAGCAACAACCTGACTTATTTTATAGTTCCTTTTGTGAGATAATAGCCCAACAAATGAAATTAAATGAAAATGAAAATTGCTTATTGTCACGAGTAGGCTTCAATGAAGTTACTGTGAAAAGCCCCTAGTCGCCACATTCCGGCGCCTGTCCGGGGAGGCTGGTACGGGAATTTAGTGTAATGGCTGAAACTCCATCTGACGAGTGGATGTCCGCATTATACCAACTTTTAATTTTGCTCTCTTTGAAAATCCACAGAGTAAATTTGCAGAATTGATATGTCTACCAATTGCCCCCTCGAGCACTTAAAATATTTTAATATTTCCAGAATGTCTTGAACATCGTGCTGTGACTGTATCTGCAATAATATGACAAATTTGACAGTGCAACTGCGTATTTCCTGATTGTCCGACAGGTTGACAATACACATTGTTACAGCTAAGATTTCTGAACATCCTCAATAAAATTAATGGACTGTTGGAGCCTTAGTCTTGCTTCCCGTCAGTCAGATTGGCATAAGGCCACGTAATCAAATTGTCCTTTTGCTCGGCATCAGAAAAATAAATACTGTAATAATGTGCCTGATTCTTGACAATTCTGCAGACTCGTGAATGTTAACGGGCAACACGGTAGCACAGTGGGTAGCACTGTTGCTTCACAGCTCCAGAGTCCCAGGTTCGATTCCCGGCTTGGGTCACTGTCTGTGCGGAGAATGCACGTTCTCCCTGTGTCTGCGTGGGATTCCTCCGGGTGCTCCAGTTTCCTCCCACAAGTGCTGATAGGTGAATTGGACATTCTGAATTCTCCCTCTGTGTACCCAAACGGGTGCCGGAATGTGGTGACTAGGGGCTTTTCACTAACTTCATTGCAGTGTTAATATAAGCCTACTTGTAGGGCAGCACGGTGGCGCAGTGGTTAGCATGGTTGCCTCACAGCGCCGAGCTCCCAGGTTCGATCCCGGCTCTGGGTCACTGTCCGTGTGGAGTTTGCACATTCTCCCCGTGTCTGCGTGGGTTTCACCCCCACAACCCAAAGATGTGCAGGGTAGGTGGATTGGCCACGCTAAATTGCCCCTTTATTGGAAAAAGTGAATTGGGTACTCTTAAATTTATTCTTTTAAAGATGATTGTTTAAATTTACAAAACTAGTGACTAGTTATTGGGTACCCAAAGATCTCTGGTGTTTTAAAATAAAAGTTCATTTGAACCGCGTTGCAACTCCAGGTCCAGTGGGGTCTGAATTGACCCCGCTGTGGCCCAGGGTGTCATCCATTGGGCACATCTGTTGTCCTCTTAACACTGCAGTATTTGCAGATCCTTTTTCACTTTTACAGATAAACATACACTGGAGCTGTTATTGCTTTGGGAATGTGGGAGGTAGAAAGTGATGTTTTAAAAAAATATATTTTGGTGAAATGAACAAAATGCTATTGCTGGAAATGATTAAAACACAAAATAAACTGAAAACAGCAAATATTGAGAATACACAGCGTTTAAAACCTGCAGTAAAGAGAAGACAAAAATTATAACTTCCTGTCAGAACACTTCTGGCGGAGGACCTGTACCTGTAAGATCCACCTTCTGCTTTACTTTTATTATTGGCACTGTGGGCCCTTGCATCATTTTCGGATAAACTTGCTCTTGGATTGTATTACTCACTGAAGAACTGTGATTGGGTATAAAATGACTAAAACTTTCACCTGCAGTATCACTTCCGGGCAGACCATGGTGAGCTTAATTTGTGTCTCCATTAAATCTTGAACAGGAGTGCAAGTATTTTTTTTCCCCAGATATTTAATTTTAGCACTTTGAATCATTCCACTCTAACATTTAAACGTCTGTCCTTGTTATATCTGAAATTGCTGCAATAAAGAAATCTTTTGTTTAAAATTATCAGTTCTATGTTGATAACCTAGACTTGCAGAGTCTTGCACAGAAAACGTTACCATAAAAATAAGAGTAAATAGGATTAAAAGACTGGACATCTGGTCATTGTACCAATGCAAATGCAGTGTGTCGGCATTGGGGGCTGCATATTACACCACCGTTTATCTCAGGAGGTTAATGTTAAGGCTGTGTGATCGGTCAAGTCTCAAACTTCATCTTTAGAATTCTAGCAGGTAATTGTAAAGCAGTTAATGGCGTTTCCACTGCAAAACAAAAGCTTCATGGGTCAACCATTAGAGTTTTACTGAAATCCGTGTGACTGCAATAGATAAGCATTCACATAGTAACACTCTGACTCTGCAAAGACAGATGTCATTAGACTTCAGCTCTAAACTAAATTGCTCAACCTGCCTATAGAGATCAAGTGAATTGACCTATTTTGATGATATTTTGGAACAATTCTTTCCAAGAACAAATATCTGGGAAATGCAGTGGGATTTTAACTTTCACGTAAACATAATCAATAGGCAGTTTAGAAAGTATTATCCCTTGACTCTTGGGTGAAAATCTGAGATTCAACCTCTGTCCCGTTTTCTCCCTCCAGATAAAGAAGCAATGTTGACACAGAAAGACTATGAAACTGCCACACTGGCTGACATCAAAGCCTTGCTGAAGAAGCACGAGGCGTTTGAGAGTGATCTGGCAGCACACCAGGACAGAGTGGAGCAGATCGCTGCCATCGCACAGGAGCTCAAGTACGTACAATGAAGTGATTGTTTGCACCACTACTTAGCCATTCAATAGTAAAGGGACAGTTTTTATAACTGATGCCATTGAGTTTGGATCTCTGCAGTACGTTAGGTTCACAAACAATTGGTCTGCTTTGATAAGTAGGAAACCGGATGGTGAATGCCCCTCTTATTGCTCGTAGGTTATTATCAAGTCACACTATCAATGCTAACTTGTGAAGAGAAATGCCGTAGGCTGCTGCCAGCATTTACCTTTTCATCTTTCTTCAACAGTGATCTGGACTATTACGACTCTCCCAATGTAAATGCCCGCTGCCAGACTATCTGTGACCATTGGGATACCCTGGGCTCTTTGACACAGAGCAGGAGGGATGCCTTGGAGGTGAGACCGGAACCAATGGATTTTATGTCTGTCAATGTGTGCCTGAATATAGGCTGAATGCACTGCAACCAAATGTTAGTGCCACCTGGCCCATGCAGGGGTTACTTCAGATTGATTAGAAAACAATTATTTGCCAACCAGTTTACCAGCATTGCAATTTTCACTCCTTTTAGGTTAGGCATATTTTTTTTAAAAAGTGAACATTTTTTTAGATAGCTAATTGTACAAGCAAACACAGGAGGCATATTAGTTTTGCGTTCTTTCTATTGCTCTTCATCCTTCCAAGACTGTACTAAGTGTATAGCCACCAATAGGGGATTAAATAAGGTGTTGCTCAAGGTCAGAACTAAACACGAGGGCTCTATGGTTGGCAAATTTGAGTTTCACAGAATTTAAAGTGCAGAAGGAGGCCATTCGGCCCATCGAGTCTGCACCGGCCCTTACAAGAGCACCCTACTCTACCCTATCCCCGTAACCCAGCAACCTCCACTTAACCTTTTTGGACACTAAGGGCAATTTAGCATGGCCATCCACCTAACTTGCGCATCTTTGGGCTGTGGGAGGAAACCGGAGCACCCGGAAGTAACCCGTGTAGACTCTGCAAAGACAGTGACCCAAGCCGGGAATCGAACCTGGGATCCTGGAGCTATGAAGCAACAATGCTAACCACAATGTTACCGTGCTGAGAGGGGAGAGTTTGTGTTCTGTCCCCAGGAATAGCCAGATACTAAATAATGACCAGCCCATTTGTTATCTGTATTCTGGTGCTTATAGATGTAGAGGTCGGGCAGCATGGCGGCGCAGTGGTTAGCATTGCTGCCTACGGCGCTGAGGACCTGGGTTCGAATCCCGGCCCTGGGTCACTGTCTGTGTGGAGTTTTCACATTCTCCCCGTGTTTGCGTGGGTTTCACCCCCACAAACCAAAGATGTGCAGGATAGGTGGATTGGCCATGCTAAATTGTCCCTTAAATTGGGCATTCTAAATTTATTTATTTTTTAAAATAGATGTAGAGGTCATGTTTTTTTTTTAAATGTCTCCAATACTTTAATTTGCCAAGTAGTTGGCTCTTACTACCATTTGTTTTTTTAATATGGAAGCAGTATATTTAATAAGTTAATGCTATTTTAACAGAGGACTGAAAAGCTGCAGGAAACAATTGATCAGTTGTATCTGGAATATGCCAAAAGAGCTGCACCTTTCAACAACTGGATGGAAGGAGCTATGGAAGACTTGCAGGACATGTTTATTGTCCATACCACCGAGGAAATCCAGGTATAAACTGAGCTCCACATGGGTCTCTCACATGCACCATTGGTGTATATGTACAAAAAACAATGGGTTGAAGCTATTTTTGTGTCTTTTCTGCAGGGCCTCATTGCAGCACATGAACAATTCAAAGCAACATTGCCAGATGCTGACAAAGAGAGAGAAGCCATCCTGGGCATCCACAATGAAATGATGAAAATTGCCCAGTCCTATGATATCAAACTGTCTGGTGTAAATCCATATACTTCCATCACTTCAGAGAGTATTAATGATAAATGGGATAAGGTAAGAGTCTGCTAAAGGCTATCAATATGTAAAATATATTGTACAAGGTGTGATCACTTGTGTGCGGTGTTCCTGCAAGTGCTTAGGATGTTTTGGGATAGGGTTAGTGCATATTTCACTACTTTTGTATAAGAAATGCAATTTTGTTGCACAGGGCATATCTTTAGATTGTACGCAAGGCCCAAGCAGGGCATCGAACTGAAAATGAAACTGGGATAGTTGATCCAAAATGCTGGTAGTTTGAGAATGGCAGTTTGGCTTATTGCTTATTTTCTCCCGAGCTGCCTCTGCTCCCAAACCGCAAGATTCTGATTGCAGCTGTACGGGTCAGCAAGATAATAGGTGCATAATGTGCTTGAACAAAGTATGACTGACAAACTTAGTCACTTGTCTTCTTGTTCACAGGTTCAGCAGTTAGTGCCAGCGCGGGACCAAGCCTTGCAGGCAGAATTTAACAAGCAGCAATCCAATGAACACCTGCGTGAGCAGTTTGCATCCACGGCTAACATCGTCGGACCCTGGATTCAGACGAAGATGCAGGTTGGCAAATTCGTGTGGTGTGTGTGTATATGCAGTTGACGGAGTCTGTTCTTCCTCCAGACTAAATCAGTAGATTCTGTACAACTATTACCAATATGGTTCCTCCTGAATTTCTATAGTTGACGATTCTAGGGGATCTGTAAATAGAATTGTTATCTCTAATAATTCCACATGGCATGTTAGCCATTCACCAGCACCAGGATTGTAGCGCAATGGTTATGGGATTGAACCAGAGGTTGAGTTCAAATGTAGCATGTGGTGAAATTCAATGAATCTTGTAAATTTTATTGGGTCATGGTTAGAAAAGTTACCAGGAGAACTGGGTGGCAGGAGGATTTCCCCCTCCCCCACTGTCTGTCTTTATTTCCCTTTCTAATGCTCTTTGAAATAGCCCAACAAGACACCTCATTGTCAAGATGGTGAACCATTCGATGCTGCTGTTTTACAACTAAGTTGACACCAATGGGGTGAACTTTGGGATTTGCTCCTTAACAATCATGACTAGATACGGTCTTTTTGAGTTGGTTTTTTGGAGCTACAGGCATCTCTTGTACTCCCAGTTAGCAAAGTCCCACCGTTACTTTTAGGTCTACCTTTTTTTAAAGATTTGCATATGCCACTATTTGTAGATCTAGAGAAGATCAGATTTAATTTTTCAGTGAGCCTGCCAAGTTTGAACATTAGTGTTGGGGAAGTGCCAAGGTTTGGAAAGCAGCATTCGATATTTTGGGGGAGGAATGAGACTCCTATTTATTTGTATTTGGGCCAAAATGTAAATTTTGAGCAGGATCACCAGCTCATCCAGGAGGTGCTCATCTTTGAGCATATCATCTAGAATAATATAATAATCTTTATTAAGTAGGCTTACATTAACACTGCAATTAAGGGCACTAGTGTCAGAATTTATAATGGAGTTGGTCAAATTAAAATGACCCAACTTTTTATCTATAAAAATGTTCAATATTCGCAATTATCCTGCACAGTTCCAAGCAAAACTGCCCAGTCCTCACGGTTGAAAGGGCCTTTATGTAAGGTGATGCTGGTTTGGGGAAAACAGGAGATGATTGAGTTGGCACAGCAGTTGTACTCAGCAGTGATCTAATTATCTTTTGTTGTAATTAGGAAATTGGCCGGATTTCTATTGAAATGCATGGCACGCTGGAAGACCAACTAAATCAATTGAAGCAGTATGAGAATAGTATCATCAATTACAAACCCAACATTGAGAAATTGGAGCAGGACCATCAGCTCATCCAGGAGGCGCTCATCTTTGATAACAAGCATACCAACTACACCATGGAGGTACTGGTTTATGTTTTTTAGATTCCACCTGTTGAATTAGAATGTTGTTTAAAATCAGTGAAATGCCTATTGCTGTGGAGCACTGAAGTTTCATTCATACCCAGGCTCAGATGTGCACTTTAACTGTTTCCACTTTGCTTCTCCCGGTGGAATAGTTTTGCTGATGGAGATGCATGTTTCATAGTAAAGTTGTACTTTGGAAGAACTTGAGCATAGGCCCTCTCGCCTCTGCTCCATTTATAAGATTACGGCCGATTTTCTACCTTAACTCTACTTTCCTGCCCTATTCCCACATCCCTCAATTCCCTTATTGATCTCCGTCTTGAATTTCTTGTGCCGAGAAATCCAAACATTCACAATCTCCAATCTGACTAGTTTTGCCTTTTCAGAGTAAATAACTTCTGGGAGGAAATAAGTTGTCTTATCTGGTTTGCTGATAAAGTAGTGAAATGGACCGAAAATCCACTTCAGTAATTGGCATGTAATCCTACTTCATTTTATATTAATGCCGCATTACAGCAGCATTATACATTGGAGGCATTGTTTGATCAGCTTCCAATAGCTCTGCTAACAGTTAGAAACATTCCTCTAACAATTGGTGTTCAGCACGGAAGACAATGTGGCCCATTGTGACTGTCAGCTCTTTGTAAGACCTAACCAGTTAGTCCCACTTTCTGTTCTTTCCCATAACACTGCTAATGTTTCATTTTCACCTTGCAAGCCAACAATGGCTGCCACCTAGAAAATCAAGTGCAGGAGGCACGTAGGGTTCCACCTGTTAAGTTTCTCTTGCACATCATCCTGACTTAGGAAGTGCATGTTCCTTGCCGAACTCCCTATTGTACTGTACATGTACCTACACCAGATGGATTTCAGTTCAAAAGAGCAATAAATGCTCGACTTGCCAGTGATGCTCACGTTCCTAAACGTGAAAAATCTGTTCTCCATTTTGAAAGTTGAATCTACTTCCATCACCCTTTTAGATCCTCGCTGCATAAAATAATATATCCTTCCTCGGCAAATTCTTATAAGTGTTCTAGTTACTAGTTGTGTTTGGAAGTTTTTTTTCTCCCTATCTAGTCAAACTCAGATAAAACTTTCATAGAATCCCTACAGTGCAGAAGGAGGCCATTTGGCCCATCAAGTCTGCACAGGCCCTTGGAAAGAGCACCCTACTTAAACCCACGCCTCTAGTGTCCCTGAGCACCCTACTTAAGGAGTGGACCCCGCCTTCCCTTTTGGATACTAAGGGGCAGTTTAGCGTGGCCAATCCACCTAACCTGTACATCTTTGGACTGCGAGAGGAAACCGGAGCACCGTAGGAAACCCACGCAAACACCAGGAGAAAGTACAAACTCCACACAGTCAGTCACCTGAGGAGCTGTAAGGCAGCAGATCTAACCACTGTGCCAACTTGCCAGCCTCCTTGACTTTCTCTAAGAAAATTCCAAGTGTCTCCACTTGATGGAAGCCCCATATCCAGTAATTCTCCTCTATACCCTATCCAGGATTGCAGCATCTTCCCAAAAGTGTGGTGCCCAGAATTGGACGCGACTGGAGATGAGGCCTAACTAGTTTGTCTTTAAATTTATGCATTTCGTAATGTGTTTAAACGGGCTGTTCATGCTGCCTTTGAATTTCTAATGAAACTATCCTGCCTATCTTTTAATTTTAAGTTAGAAGGTGGCACGATGCCCAGTGGTTAGCACTGCTGCGTCATGGTGCTGAGGACCCGGCTTTGATCCCGGGCCACTGTCAGTGCGGGGTTTGCACGTTCTCCCATTGTCTGCCTGGGTCTCACCCCACAACCCAAAAAGATGTGCAAAGTAGGTGGATTGGCCATGCTAAATTGCCCCTAAATTTATTTTCCAATGAAGGTAGAAAGTTATAAACAGAGGTTGATGAACGGAGCCCACACACGCCATGCTGCATTTTCCAGGCAGCATGGTACAGTACAATCAAGGCTGCTTTTAACCACATCGCAACCTCTAGAGTTTGCACTGTTTGCTGTAACGCAACTAATTTGATTTGCCACTTACACTGAATTTTGTTTTTTATACAGCTGAGAGAGGTGCTCTTTGCTCTGGGATGGTTTAATTAAGATGACAAATGTCTAAGGTTATTATCTGCTGCCCAGTTTTTAATGGGACCAATAAAAAAAAAAAACAATGGCAGCTCAAAATGCCCAAGATGCATGCCAAAAAAACTGTCTTAATACCATAGCTTAATTTTCTCTCTTTATATAAAAGCACATCCGGGTTGGCTGGGAACAGCTGTTGACCACGATTGCCAGAACTATTAACGAAGTAGAAAACCAAATCCTCACCCGTGATGCAAAAGGCATCAGCCAGGAACAGCTCAACGAGTTCCGATCGTCATTCAATCACTTTGACAAGGTATGGTTTGTAACTAGTAGTGTGCATGTCACTCTAATCAGTTTAATTAAAATACCGGTTTAAGGTGATGAGTTGCTTTATGACATTAGAGGTGGACACTGAGCATGGTTTTGTGGTTGGTGTATTCGCATCTGGCATCCTGCTGCCACTGAAACTCTCATCGTATTACCCATTGGTGTATCTCCAATGTTGAGCACAGTATGCTGAAGCTGTGGGTACTGACGTTTGCTTACAGGCTTAGTTATTTGCTGGTGTATGCAGTAACTTGTGTAGCTTCACTAATCCACTGTACTAAATCCAGATGACAGCACTGGGTTCAAGTATAACACATCGAATTAGCTCACAATGCTGATCTGTCCTTATTGTAACACCAATTTGTTTTCATTAAATTAAATTATTTTCACGTTAAATGCTGGAGACAGTGACATAGTGGTTAAATGCTGGAGACAGTGACATAGTGGTAAACCCAGAGACCAAGGCTAATCTTCTGGGAGTCTCGGGTTTAAATCCCACTACGGCAGCTGATGGAATTTGAATCCAATTAGTAAAATCTGGAATTGACTCCAAGGATCATTGTTTTTTTTCAAAAATCAGAATATCCTTTAGGAAAGAAAAATGAGGGCAGCACGGTGGCACAGTGGTTAGCCCTGCTGCCTACGGCACTGAGGACCCGGGTTTGAATCCCAGCTCTGGGTCACTGTCCGTGTGGAGTTTGCACATTCTCCTCGTGTCTGCGTGGGTTTCACCCCCACAACCCAAAAGATGTGCCGGTTAGGTGGATTGGCCATGCTAAATTGCCCCTTAATTGGAAAAAATAATTGGGTACTCTAAATTTATTTTTAAAAAAAGGAAAGAAAAATGGCTGTCCTTACTTGAGCTGGCCTCTGTGTGACTCCAGACCCACAACAATATGGGGAACTCTTTAACTGTCCTGTGAAATGTCCCAGAAAGTCACCCTGTTCAAGAGCAATTAGGGATGGGCAACAAATGCTGGCCTTGACAGCGGTACCCACATCCCATGAAATAAAAATAAAAAATTGTGGTAAGTTCAGTGGAAAATGGTTGCACTGGAGATGGAATTCTGTTGCAATCCTGCAGCCAACCTAGAGTTCATTCTCTAACCATCAAACTCAGCAATCGATTCACCAAATACATCTGTTGAATCACAAACTGTGGAGGAACTCCTACTAATTAACTTGACATTTTGATCTGCCAGGTAGCGACTGTATTGATCATGTGTTGATGCATGTACCTACCCAATAGCTGTTTGCAGAACAAAGTTTTCCGGTGTCTAGTCTCCTTTCCTGGGGAAGAGGTGAGATGCCCCCTCCATGCAAGAAAACAGTAGTATAATGGGCTACTTCTATGGGGAACCTAAAAATTGATCCCTCCCTAGTACATGCATTGAAATTCCATTGTAGTGTGGTAATATTGTGGCTGTGTCGGGTGAAAGACAAATGTTATTTTGAAGCATTGGGTGTATTAGCTTTTGTGTAATATAGTCACACTGCATGAATTTGGAATATGTGGCTAGCTGAGTACTTTAAAAAGCATCTGTAAGCCTTCATCATTCTGTGGTTTCTCAACCAGAAAAATGTCCCCTTTTGTCAGGAGTTCAATTCTTAGTGAGTTGAAGCTGCAGCAAGAAAATTAGTCTCCTTTTTGCCATAGTTCTGGTTTGTGATAAAAGTTGTCACTCTGTGATTGAAACTGGCTATATTAGCCACTCACTAGAGAAAGTGTACGTGTGACTGGAACAAAACTGGGCACAGGGAATTCTTCTGGGTGATGAATGAAATGAATGAAAATCGCTTATTGTCACGAGTAGGCTTCAATGAAGTTACTGTGAAAAGCCCCTAGTCACCACATTCCAGTGCCTGTTCGGGGAGGCTGGTACGGGAATTGAACTGTGCTGCTGGCCTGCCTTGGTCTGCTTAAAAGCCAGTGATTTAGCCCAGTGTGCTAAACCAGCCCCTGATCACCACGTGAATTAGTTGACACCTGGCCTTAACATTAAAATAAGGAAAATCTCTTCTATAGCCACTTCCAAGTAATGTGTAGGGCATGATTTATTACGTACTAATTACTTGGTTGTCTTATTTTCAATGTTTTTCAATGTCCAGCAGCTGCAAAACAATTGACCAAATTTTCCATGTAAGTTTCTTTCCTCCTGAACAGTGGGTTACAACTGAAATTGTACAATTCCCCTGCGTTCTCCTGTCCCCTTCACACTTGTCACAGCTCTGTTTGATTTCTACCCGGAATGAAGTTTGATAATTGCATAATCAATCTTTGGCTGTATATACAATGCACGATTGCAAATTTTAGCTATTGAAAAGCTGAAGAGCTAAACTGTTGCAGTGTTTTTTTTAACTGAAATTTCCAAATCATTCAATTGGTTTCTCTGAGGGTGGAAAGGTTTTAGGCCTGACACACACTTGGCAGTATTTTTTTTGTTGCTTCAGTAACTGCTTCATATGTTGGTGAAATGACCATCTGAAATTAGCGTTTCTGTTAACCTGGAGGATTCCAGTGTTGTGCCTGCAGAGATGGTTTGCTTTGAGACATCCAGGAGCAGGAGGGGGCTATTTTAACCCTTCGAGCTTGTTCCAGCATTCAATACGACCCTGGCTGATTTGGGATAATCTTTATATCCTCCAGAACATACCAATGAAGCAGATTATGTGCTTCCCAGTTTCTATTCAAGCATGCTGCTAGCCAGTCATTAGGCAGCTCCTTGAGGCAAACCTGTGGTATCATTAAGGAGTCACATTCAAATTGCACTCATTCCTTCAGAACAATTAATCTAGCACCAGTTGTTGTTTGCAGACGTGTTCCAAGTTTCTACCACCCTATGTGTGTGGTAATTGTTCCTGATTTCACTCCTGAAGGATCTTTTCTGACTGTGCTCCTGCCTTGGATTTCCCAAAATATGCCTGTTCCCCTTAATAGCTTGAAACCTTCTCAAAATATCCTTGAACCTTCCAAGTTCCAGGAAGTACAGCCATCGTTTGTGTAATCTATTCTTGTAATTTACCCCTTGAGGCATTATTCTGGTCAATCTACAATGCACTTCCTCCCAAGGCCTCAAACCCTTGTATGGTATGGTGCCCAGAACTGTCGGTGCTCAAGGTGTAATCTAACCAGAGCTTTATAGCTGTAGCATAACTTCTGTCCCGTAAAAGCCAACGTATTTTACAGAACATAAAAATGAAGCAGATAGGGTACTTCCCAGTTTCTATTCCAACATGCTGGCTAGCCAGTCATTAGGCAGCGCTCCTTGAGGCAAACTTGTGGTATCATTGAGGAGTCTAATTTAAATTGCATTCATTCCTTTACCTGCAAATGATCACTCTGGGTTTTATTCACTGTTAATTAAGCTGGATATATATACTGGGAATTGTTCTATTTATGCACTAGTTCATTAAATACTTGCTGTAGTATGTTATTTAAGGGCTACAGTACAATTCTTTACATTATATTTGTTAGATAATCTAAGCTTCCATGGTGGCTTAGCACATTTATTCAGCCAGTTGAAAAGTGATGGGTTTTGTGCAAAGGTAACTGGAGGGGGTTGGACAAATCAGCAGAGTTCCGGCTCTATTTTTCTTTAGCAACTCCAAATGCCTAGGCGTCAGGTGAGAAGGGTAAGACTGTTTTTGTTGAGATATTGCCGTTCCATAATATTGCATGCTTCTGTTCCCTGACTCAACTGGCGTGACAAATGGCCACGTTATTGTAGTATGGTTACTTTGATACTTCATCAAAGAGTTAACATCGTCAAATTGGGGGAGACAATTTGCTAAACAATGTAAGACACATTCACATGTACTTTCCACTCTTCCCCCTTCCCACTGTGAACTAACTTTGCAGATGCTGATTTCCCCTTCAGTACCTCCCTCAAATGGTCAGTCCCCATGCGATTCAATACCTTGAACGTTGGTCATTAGGTTGTGGAAGCCAATCGCCTCTAGCCCTATCTTGTCTTCCCTTTAACAGGGTTTAAAATATTTTCATTTAGTAAAATTGGTGAATGAAAATCGGAAGGATCAACTTTGAATTGTTTACTTAACCCTGACTACCATGTTTGCTTATGATATATTCATTAGTTTATATTATAGTTAAGAAATGTGGTAAATGATGATGTCCGAGATCAGTTGCGATGTTGGAATTGTAGTCCTGGATTTGATGTTCATTGAGAAAATGTATGCCAATTTATTAAAAGCAAAGTTGGAGGTACTATCTTTTTACCTTGGAGCCTGCGAGGACTGATTGAGTGAGTCAACTCCACTAACTCCTGAGCTCTGACAACAACAGACTGAGCCCAGTTGCAAAGTGGCTATTGGTACCTGACTCGAGTGCATTATACTGGCTGCAGTTGCAATGCATAAACATTGCATGCAGCCTCATCACAATCCTTTGCCTGAAATTTCAAAGTGATAAAGCTTCAGATGCAGAAGCTGCGTTTACCAATTGCTCATGATGTAACTCTTTTGCACTGTTTTGCAGCTGAAAGATGTGTTTCAGGTTCATGGTTCATTTGCATTTTCTTTTTTTTTGTTTAAAAATGTTTTTCATTTGTCCTTTGTCTAACATGACATTTTTATTTTCCTTTTTCCCCCCTCCATCTGCATGTTTCGTGCACGGTGCATGCTGTGCTGCATCACCAACTACACCAACGCCGTCCTCTCCCACATTTCCTACCCCTCACCAACCTCCACTGTGTACACATCATGTTACCTGCATGCTCCGATCTCTGCACCATGACCTCGTGTAGGACCATACTGGGAAACTGGGACCTGAAGAGTTTAAAGCCTGCCTTATCAGCTTGGGCTACGATGTTGGAAATGACCAGCAGGTATTGATGATTTGAATGCAATATGTCAGTAAATAGCTAACTCTTTTTTTTTCTCCATTTCTCTCCTGGATTTGTGTCCTGACCTATCCCTTATTCCTTTTTGAATTGCCCTAATCTGCTTTTATTTTTTCCTCTGCTCTCCTCCCATCCTTGGATTTGGCCCTGTACTTGTCTTGTCTGACCTGTGAAACCCTTGTCTCTGGTACTGTACCATCTTGTGTGCGTGTTTTTTCTCTTGCTTACTCCTGTTGGAGTAGAAGCGAACGGGGCTGATGGACGCTGATGATTTTCGAGCTCTCCTTATCTCTACGGGCTACAGTCTGGTACGGTTCCTCTTCCCTTCTCCACATCTTCACCCAGAAATACCAGGGGTTTGACCTGTAAGCGTTCACATTTTAGTACACTTTATTTTGTAGAAATAGACTTGCTTTTATTTATTTTTTTAAAGTATAAAGCTGCTCTGTCTACTACACTGTCCACTACAGTCGGGTTTCTGCAGAGTTGGCATGTACTGGGCATTAATTGAAGTTACCAGAGAGTTCAACAATAAACCAATTTTGTTAGGAAATGTGACATTTTTATTTGAAAAAATGTCACCTTAATTGAGCCATTTTTCAAAGTGTCCTAATTTTGTTTGTGAGCTGCTGTATAACAGACGTATGATTAATAAAGTGTTTGGGTTTTCTACTTCTGCACTTAACCAGCCTGCCGATTTCTACTCCATTAAGATGATTTAAAACAGATGTGTGAACAACCAGTAAGAAGAAAATTTTTTTTTTTTTTTTTTAATAAATTTAGATTACCCAATTATTTTTTCCAATTAAGGGGCAATTTAGCGTGGCCAATCCACCTACTCTGCACGTTTTTGGGTTGTGGGGGCGAAACCCACGCAGACACGGGGAGAATGTGCAAACTCCACACAGACAGTGACCCAGAGCCGGGATCGAACCTGGGACCTCAGCGCCGTGAGGCGGTTGTGCTAACCACTAGGCCACCGTGCTGCCCCAGAAAATAATTTTTTAACTTTAAAAATAAAATGCCTGAATAATTCTGCGGTCATTGTTGTTTGAGGCATTGTAACTGCCTTTGCCTTCAACAAACAAAAGCTTAGTTCCACCATGGAGTATAAAAGTAGAGAAGTGTTGTTGCATTTGTACAGGGTGCTGGTGAGACCACATCTGGAGTATTGTGTCCAGTTTGGGTCTCCTTATTTGAGGAAGGATGTGGTGGCATTGGAGACAGTTCAGAGGAGGTTCACAAGATGAAAGGGTTGAAATGAAGAGAGATTAAACAGTTTGGGCTTACACTCGCTGGAGTTTAGAAGGATGAGAGGGGATCTGATCGAGGTGTATAAAATACTAAAAGGGATTGATAAGTAAATGTAGACCAAATGTTCCCCCTTGGGGCAATCTAGAATGAGGGGTCACAGATATAGTTTGAGAGGCGGTAGATTTAGAACTGAGACGAAGAAAAACTACCTCTCGCAGAGGGTGGTGAATTTGTGGAACTTGCTGCCCCATAGTGCGGTGGAGTCCGAATCATTAAATGTTTTCAAGAAGGAGATAGATATATTTCTGATTTCAAAAATGGGTTAAAGGAACATGGGGAACAGGTGGGGAGGTGGATTTGAGACCAGGAAGAGATCAGCCATGATCTGATTGAATGGCGGAGGAGGTTCGAAGGGCTGAATTGCCTACTTCTCCTAATTCCCATGTTCCTATAAGAGGTTTTTGGACAATCCAGTAGCTTTCATGCCAGAGATTTGTTTTGCACCTGCCCTAGCCTTGAAAGGACTTCTCGAGTTGCTTAATTACAAAACTAGAATATTTTTTAGAAGAAAAAAAGAGGAATGGGATAAAGCAGGTAATTTTGTTGTATTTAAATGTTTTGGTGAGTGGAGAATAGGAATAAATTTGAATAATATGGGTTCTCTAAGAGGGAGCAAGTGTACCGATGTTGTCTCTTCTGGTATACGTGCCAGCATTAATCTGATCTCTGCTGAAACAGCTGAACTCCGCCAGAACATCTATGGAAGCAATTGACTTCTGCCCTTCCAGACCAGGGAGAGGAGGTTTCCTGCTTGCTAGCCCTTGTTTGAAATTACTTTTCAGGGTGTTTAAGTGTGTGCAGGTTGACTGGGATGCTCAATTAAAATAGCTTTCCTGACCCTTCAACTGAGCAGGGGTTTGGAGAAAAGAATGAGAAACGGGTCATTCATAGAATCCCTATAGTGCACAATGAGGCCATTCGGCCCATCAAGTATGCGCCAAGCCTTCGAAAGACCACCCTACCTAGGCTATATCCCCCTCCCTGTAACCCCAGCGGGGCAATTTCGCATGACCAGCCTGCACATCTTTGGACAGTGGGAGGAAACCGGAGCACCCGGAGGAAACTTGTGCAGACATGGGCAGGATGTGCAAACTCTGCACGGTCTCACGAGGCCGGTATCGAACCTGGGTCCCTGGCGCTGTGAGGCAGCCGTGCTAACCACTGTGCTGCCCCTCAACAGTCTGGTAACCCAGCCAGGGCTGTCTGCTTGCCTTGACCCTTTGCATGACTGGTCAAAATGAACGGCAAACTTGCAACTCCCAACATCAAATGGACAGGAACGTGATGCTGGTTCACTGCGAGCAGTTTCATACTTGTCAACCAACCTCAGCTACAACTTTAACCTCTTTTGTGGAATAACTTTTTGAGCTGTTTCCTACACACGTGTCCAAGTGTAAGGAAATGGGAACAGATTGGGGAAAAAATAGTGTAAACAAGTTTATTCTTGCCTCTTAAATCTTGTCTCAACTCGACTCAGTCTTGCAAGTGCATATTTTTACTGTGCTGTGTAATTCTCAGGGTGAAGCAGAGTTTGCACGTATAATGAGTGTTGTTGCCCCCAACAACACTGAAGAAGTGTCATTCCAAGCCTTTATTGACTTCATGTCACGAGAGACAACAGACACTGATACAGCTGAACAAGTCATGGCCTCCTTCAAGATCCTGGCAGGAGACAAGGTAAGAAAGTACTGGAAGTTGGAAACTTTGATCTGGAACATATTTCTCTGTCTCTCTCTCTCTCTCTCTCTCTCTCTCTGCCCCTCTCTCTCTCTGCCTCTCTCTCTCTCTCTCTCTCTCTCTGCCTCTCTCTCTCTCTCTCTCTCTCCCTCTCTGCCTCTCTCTCTCTCTCTGCCTCTGTCTCTCTCTCTCTCTGCCTCTGTCTCTCTCTCTCTCTCTGCCTCTCTCTCTCTCTCTCTCTCTCTGCCTCTCCCTCTCTCTCTCTCTCTCTCTGCCTCTCTGCCTCTCTCTCTCTCTCTCTCTCTCTCTGCCTCTCTCTCTCTCTGCCTCTCTCTCTCTCTGCCTCTCTGCCTCTCTCTCTCTCTCTCTCTCTCTCTGCCTCTCTGCCCCTCTCTCTCTCTCTGCCTCTCTCTCTCTCTGCCTCTCTCTCTCTCTGCCTCTCTCTCTCTCTCTCTCTCTCTCTCTCTCTCTCTCTCTCTGCCTCTCTCTCTCTCTCTCTCTCTCTCTCTGCCTCTCTCTGCCTCTCTCTGCCTCTCTCTCTCTCTCTCTCTCTCTCTCTCTGCCTCTCTCTCTCTGCCTCTCTCTCTCTCTCTCTCTCTCTCTCTCTCTCTCTCTCTCTCTGCCTCTCTCTCTCTCTGCCTCTCTCTCTCGCTCTCTCCATGTCAATGAATCATTGCCATGCTGATTTATTAGCTGCTGCCTGAGAGACCCGATACGATCTAGGAGAGGAGGAAAAGCCCTTTCATTTGATTAGATATTCATGGGGCATGCCTGAGCCTGTGTTGTCAGTAGATATCTTGTTCATCCCTTTGGAGCACGTTTTGCTGTGAACCAATTGGGTGAATAGCTGAACTGTAACGGCCAGGCAGGTCTGTGCCTCAGTTAGCTGATCTTGGCTGGGGTAGGGTTATGCAAAGGTCACATCAGTCCTTGGCAACCCAGAGTTGGGGATTGGAAGGTTGGCCAAGCTTCCCACTCGCTACCCAGCTGCCAGGGTGCTTTGGTAAGTGGATGCCTGTCATTTTGGTGTGGACGTATGTACGTAAATTATTGAGATAGAGGATGATCAATGCTAGTGCAATAATTTAATTGAAATGATATGCTATTCTAAAACACAAGGGCATAATTGGCAAGAAAGGAAAAGTTGTTGGGAAAAAAACCATTTGTGGCAATAATTTAATGCAAATGGCTGCTTCTGGAGCGTACGAATGGATATTCGATAGTCCGATAAGTTCACATAGGAAGCCTAGCAACAGAAGTGATCACCCTGCAACCTGACATGGCCACCAGTCTGCTAGCTTCTGACTTTCCTTCTGACAGACCCACCAGGTGGAGTGCCAATTCTGGGGCTTGACTTGCCTAAATATGGTGAGCACCTCCCCACTATGTTCTGATCACAGCTTGTTGGAGGATGGGGGAGGAAAGATCCTGAGGCAAGTGCAGCTCCGAAAAGATATAAACTATAAAGTGTAATTTAAAATTTACTCTTTTTGATGCCCGGCTAAACAACCTGCTGCATGGCGCACCATAATTAATTCCAATCTCTCATTACTCTTGGTTAATACAATTTATCTGCACTCAACCTTTCCTTTCACTAGTCCCTCTTCCCAGGTTGTGGAACTGAGTTCAAACTCCTGGTCGGGCGGGGGGGGGGGGGAGAAATTATCTGGGATTCACAAACCTGCCTCCACCCCAATTACTATGTCATTTCCAAGCCATGTTTAATTCCCCTTCAGTGCCTAGTGTAGTTATTACGGTACTGGGTCAGAAAGTCTGCAATAAATCTAGCAAGCCATTCACTTGTAAAATTAAATGTTTAGAAGGTGGGTCACAAAACCTTGGATGAGCAATAATTTTGCTTTGATCTGTCGAAGAAATTTACTGCCTGGGCAGCAGCATAGCTTGGAGCCCTTTAAAAGCTCCTAATTAACGTTTTTCTCTCCTTTTTCAGAGTTACATCACCGCAGAGGAGCTGCGGCGTGAGCTTCCTCCTGATCAAGCTGAATACTGTATCGCCCGGATGGCTCCGTATAGAGGAGCTGACGCAGTACCTGGTGCTCTGGATTACATGTCCTTCTCCACTGCTTTGTATGGTGAAAGTGACCTGTAATCGTGTCTTTCTACAGCCAGCCCACTCTCTTTTATTACTCCTCCCACCCCCCCTTTTCTCGCACGCGTGCTCTCTGCACCACCACCACCTAAAGTCAGTGCTGAAAACAGCGTATTGGAGTTAGCACATACATTTACTGAGGAACCTTTACTGTACATTCCATTGTGTGTCTTATATTATGACTTTCAGTCTTAAAATCTATGCAAATATTTCCATTTTCTGTTTATATTGGGTGGCCAGACTGCAAACTTTTTCTGCAAACTGTTGCAACCACTTGGGAGCATATCAACTGTTATTCGTAAGTACCACAGGAACTGTGATCAGTCTGGGAATTTGGAGGTTTCGATTTAAATTCTAAAAATTCCATAGGAAACTGGCTCCTTTGTATTTTTCCAAGTGTACTCTATACTGTAAAACTAAATATTTTTGTACTATAAATATTTAGTATTCCTGTTTTCACTTTTACCCCCACCCCACAAACCTAGAAGTCCTCTAAAGATGAGCTGCTTCAATGAATGATTTTTTTTTTTGTGGCTACTATATTAAAAATTAGCACCAATGGGCCAAGTATGAATAGCAAATGTATTTTATCATCACGATACTTAGCTTTACATTGCGGCATATGCTTGATTCCTTCCCCCCCCCCCCCACTATTAGTTTCTTTAATGGGGGTTGGATTACCTGGCAATGTTTTTACTGAAAAAAAATCATGGCTGTTATAGTTTGCAATTTCTTTTCTCTGGTGTTCCAGTGTGGTCCATAACTACCCTCACTGTACAAAATCTTTGAATTTAAGCAATTAGAAAACAAATGCTACTTGGCTCAGAAGACGCTCGCTGAAGTGGCAGCCCTTTTTTCTTTTAAAACAAAATGAATGGCTGGTGGTGGGTTTGAAGGCAGTAATGTGGTCAAGAGATTTTGATGGCACCCCTGAATAACCAGGAGGGTAAAACCCCAAGGATGAGTTCCTACCTCTATATAGTCGACAATTATTATATATAGCTTATTAAAGTTTGACTTCATTTGCTGAGCTCAAGTACAGATGAGGGAGGCAGTGTTGAGGCATAACCAAAATTTGAGATGGAACCAGCAGCACTGGTACTACTGTCCTTGTTTTTTCAGGAAGAAGTTAAAACATCCCTGGCATTATATAAATAAGGTTTCTCCTTTTATTCTGTCGCTCCAGTGAAACTGTTGTTTCAGAGTGGTGCAGTCGTGCACACCTCTGGGTAGGGAGTGAATTTGGAATCTGAAATGGGGGCGTACTATACCTGTCCAGAGTCAAATCATTGAGTCGGCTGCTAATCAGAATCAGGAGGGGTTTAGAATGAATTAGTGTTTCAAATGTGCATCCTAAAATTTTAAATCATGTGATTCTAAAGCAAAAGTATTTGAAGCTTAACTGAGGGGTTCAGTGACCTATCGGTTCCACTAAGTATCTGTACATTGGGTATCCAACAAATTAAAAATTCTGCATCAGGAGAAATTCACCAGTTTTGTCCCACCCATCCACCCACCCACCAAACGCACGTTTTGATAGTTCAGTTGAGTGGGAAATAGCACATTTATTTGAGGTAGAGAAAAGATATTTATCTCTTCATATTTAATCTTTTTTTCTTGTACATAACTGCAGTGACCATTAAATTTGAATGCAAAGACTGCCTTTTTTAAAAAAAACAAACAAAGCTGGGCTTTTTCTGTGAAGGTACTGTTTTTGCAGAAACAAGTCCCTAGTTGGGGGAAGAAAAAAAAAACGGGTGCTGTTGTGGGTTTTATTTTAATTCTTTTCAATTCTCTCCTTGCTCCTGGGACCTACTCCACATTGAATTATTGCTGTGAGACAGAGGCTGGCCTTGAGTTAGAGTAATAGCTGCAGTATTTTGTTTGGTGGTGATGGAGAGCTTTTTCTATTGACTTTAACACGGGGACTTATTATACAGTATATAAAGATATATCATCTGAAACCCTTCCATGGACTGTAATTAATGCTTGATTTTAAGAGGAAATAAATTGAACATGCTGAAAACCATTTCAATGGAGAAATGAGATTTTGTGGAATATTAGTGAAGAGGTTTCTCTGAACATATTCTCTTTCCCATGCTGTTAGAGCCTATATTACTATGTTTCTGAAATGCGATAAGTGAGGGCTGCCTTTCTACATTTGATTTAAGGGTGTTTTCACTTGGTCTCTTGCTACCTTAGCCCCTATTTGATGAAATAAATCATCAGTATTTTTGAGAAAAAAAGGTTTTTGACTCTTTTATTTTGAAGCTGTTGGCCTTCGACTGGTTTCCTTGCTGTGTACTGTACTCTCATTTTGAGCTTGCAAAACCTGCCCCTGGACCATTCAACCATCAGCAGTGCCCTCGGTTGAAATTGAGAATTTGAGCGAACAATCATTAAGTCAACACGGCCCGTTGATTTCTGTTTTCCTGTACATTGGCTCGTCATACAGGTCTGCTCAGTATTTCCACTGCCTGTGGAGTATCTGATGGAGATCTCTGGTTGTAAATGGCATTTACTACTTTCTGGTAAGTGCTACCACGTCACTTGGAGATCATGTGAGGAATATTCCAACCCTACCTCGTTACTAGTTTGCAAAGAGCAACAAACTTGCATTTTAGACAGTAGCTTTTTTGATGGTGAAGAATTCCTATCAGTTTCGATCTGCAGTATCTTTGTCTATCTGGGGTACCCATGGAGTTCTGAGATGATGAGCATTCAGCTCTCCCTGGCATTCACTCTGTAGACATACAGTCTACCCACATGCGCACACATTAGGAACAATGGTGCAGGGGTTCAGCCTCTTAAACAGCTCAGCTGCTCGAGTAAATCAGTTGTGATGTGTTAAACTTCAAACAAAAATACAGCTCTGCGTGTGTCGTGAAACTTGCCATGTAATTTTTTTTAAAAACGTCTTTTATTGTAAAGACTGACCCCAGATTGTGTGATTTTTTTACTCCTAATGAATTTGAGTTTTAATGTACTAAAGAATTTTCCTATGGATAACTGATGGGTGTCCTGCAAATTCTCCAATTGCCTAGAGTATGTGCATACCAATTGATATTCTTGGTACTTAACTGAGTTCCTACTGATTATTGTCTTTATCTGTTTTATTCTCACGAAGAATACAGTGAGATTGGTTTATTCCCAGATACAAAAGTGAGGAGCTCATTAGGTACTGCAATCCGCAGAGGCTGGTACCCAGGTTTTCAGTATTACACAGCATGGGCTATCAAAATGTACTGAATGAATAAACTTTGACTGCATCCAGTTCGTATCTGTACCTCCATCGCATCAGTTGGGCTGAAATCCAATCCGAATGAATTCTCTCAGAACCTGGCACCCTATAAGCATCAATCGAGAGCATGACCCAAACTAGCTGTAATTCGGGAAACATTGCAAGTTCCCTTTTGTGAAATGGTGAAGTCACAGAAGTGCTGGAATAGGCTAGTGAGAAGGGAATGTTGTTGTTAGCCCACCTTCCAACCATTGTTGTCCTCTGTGCAGTCAGACCTGTATACTGACATATGGGAAAGTTTCTTGAGAAGCATTTGCCATCCTCTTCGGCCAGAGATTCTGGGCAAACAATTCACCACGGCCCCTTGGAATACTCCCCAACCTGGATTCCAGGCTTCAGCCAAATAGGTTTGCTCCATTTGATATTGCAACTGTCACCAGGACAAAAATAATTGGTTGTGAACATAGAATTAGGAGCTGGAGAAGGCCATTTAAGCCTGCTCTGCATTTCGTGAAAGAACCAACGCTCACCTCAGTTTCTCTTCGCTTTTAAACACCGCACACTCTTCCTATCTTTTCATTTATTTATTTCTTTAATTTGAGTACCCAATTCTCTCTTCCAATTAAGGGATAATTTAGCGTGGCCAATCCACCTACCCCACACATCTTTTTGGGGTTGTGGGGGTGAGACCCACGCAGACACAGGGAGAATGTGCAAACAGACTGAACCGGGGCTGGGATCGAACCTGGGTCCTCAGCGCCATGAGGCAGCAGTGCTATCCACTGTGCCGCAGTGCTGCCCCATATCTTTTTATTTCTAGCTTGTACTGTGACTTCCTCCCTCCTTATTCTCTTAGCCATTCTTTGCTATTTATACTGTCCAATCGTCTAACCTGCCACTAACCCTCATGGAATTGTGTGCTTTTTCTCTCCATTTGTTGCTATCTTTAACTTCCTCAGTTAGCCACAGTTGGTGTATCCTTTACTGTCCATGTGGATGTTGGGGACCAATTATCTAGGTCTCGGCATTGCTGCAGGGCCTCCCTCGGGGAGTATGTGCTGCCTCCCTCATGTTGATTCAGTTCCTCCAAGGAAGCAGTCTGAAGTCCTCGTGCAGCACGATTTGGACAACCTTCAGGCTTGGCTGAAGATGTCAGGTAACATTAATACATCACGTGCCAGGTAAATGGCAATCTCTAAAGAGAGATTAACCACCTCCCCTTCACTCAATGACATTACTGTTGCAGAAATTAACATCCTAAAGGTCACTATTGACTTAAACTGGACCAGGTGCCTATGGGTACAGCAGCAGGTTGGAAGTTGCAAGTTCTGCACTTCAGAATCAGATTGATACAGTATGGGCCAAAAGGGCTGAATGGCCTCATTCTGTATTGGATTTTGAAAGCACTATTCAATTAGCCCTACTCCCTCTGCATTTTGTGTAGCCCCTGGTCACTGATGCTAGCTTTCAATTCCAAATTTATTGAATTTAAATTCTGCCAGCTGTAAATTGACATTTGAACCTGTGTCCTGGAGCATTAGCCTAGGCCTCTGGCCTACTAATCCAGTGACTTTACCACTACACCTCTATGTTCCACTGTCCTTCCTGCTCTGTTTTGCAGTGACTAGCACCTGCTGTTGTGATAATCCTACTGTGTGCAACTTTGTCTCCGATCTGAATTAATTGGATATGGTTTGGTGAAGGATTTATACAGTCAGGTTTGACCCAAATTTGGCAGTATCGGAGGATGGGAATGGCTGCATTATATTACACTGCACCCGCATTTGTGAAGTTTGACTGACTGTATTTGCATAGCCTTATTAGGGTTGGCTGCAGTGAGTGAGACATGAGCTGATGACTACAATGCTCGATGTGTTTGAATCTATAAAAGGAGACGTGACACCTGTAGAACCTCGGTTACACATAACATCAGAGAGTGTTGGATTTCACAAAGTTAATTTGGTGCAGAGTAATTAAGACAGGAAACCAGTTGCCTGAGTTTTGTACAATTGGGAACGTCGGAATCACTAGAAATGTCAGAGGAACATCTAGCTTTTTTTTTTACTGCCCACAGTGCAGTTTAAAGTTTCCTTATCGTACTTCACCTTCCACGGTCATCAAAGATCCCATGATGATAGGTTTTTTAAGCTGTTTGCAGCAAATCACTGCCCACTGGCAGCATTCGGACACAACAGTTCAGTGAGTAAACTGATTGGGGTGGGAGAGGGCCATCCAAACCTGCAAGGTCTTGGGCTAAATTCATGAAATGCTATAGCAACAACTCGGTCATGAGGCCTGAGGCTCGATTTTTAATCCCCTCCCCAGCTAATAACTTGCTGGCTGGAGTGTGGCAGGTGCCAATAACTCGCAGGGTCAACAGTACAGGTTGGCACCACAGATGTAGGCCACTCACCCCCATGGTGTCCAATGCAGGTTTTGCCACAATAATCCAAAACTCTCCGCAGAAGTGAGCAGGACAGTTGTGTGTACTTTGGCTTCAAATTAACTTTGCATTTCATTGGTATGTAAAGGCACACTGGGGGTGGTGGCACAGTGGTCAGCACTGCTGCCTCACGACGCTCTGGACCACTCTGTGAAGTTTGCCCATTCTCCCTGTGTTTGCGTGGGTCTGATCCTCCACATCCCAAAGATGTGCAGGCTAGGTGGATTGGCCATGTTAAAATTGCCCCTTAATTGAAGAAAAATAATAGGGGACTCTAAATATATGGGGGAGAAAAAAAGGTAAAGGCATGCTGGATTGTTGTTTCTCTCATGAAAGTTCTGCTTATAGGTCGGTCACTTCAAGCTTGCTACTCGCTTCTGCTCCTTGGGCAGCACCTACCAGACCCACAACTGTTAATGGATTCTAGAAGGTCAAGGGCAGCAGGTGCATGGGAGCGCCACCACTTGGACGTTCTCCTCCAAGTCACTCACCATCCTGACCTGGAACTACATCACTGTCGCTGGGTTGAAATTCTCCCTCACTAACTGCCTACACCACAGACTGCAGTCCTTCTGTAGAGCACTTGGGGATGGCCAATAAGTGCCAGCCTAGTCAGTGACATCCACGTTCTGTAAATGAATGTTTGAATTCTCCCAATGGAGTTTTGCCCCTATGCTGTCTCAAATTGAGAATTCTTGTTTTAGTGTTGAAACCCTACTGGTTTAAGCGCCAAGTTCTGGGAGCATTGGGGGACACAAAATAGGTTTGAACTTTATGCTTGCAATGGACAATGGCTCTTTCATCGAACGTGCAGCCTTGTGGTGAAATGTTCATTTCAAGTAGAATTTAAACCTCTGCTCCTGAAAGTCCTGCTTCAGCAAAGGCACCATCTCCCAAGAGTTAACTGGAACCAGATTCCGTGCTGGTTGCTATTTCCATTCTAGGCAGCAGCAGCAGCAATAAATTGTATCACCTGAATCTCCAATCGCTCGGTAGTGAACAGAATTCAACCTGGGTGTTTAATCTCTTGTGGTTCACAGTAACAGCAGGAGCCTCCATTGCCATCACGGAGAAGTTTCTGATCATTTTTAACTACCTAAAACTTGTCCACTTTTCCAGCTCAGAGCCCACATGCTCGCACATCCTCCAGTGGGCCATAACTTTGAAGCTTTGTGGACGAATAGAAGTTGCAGTGACTAACCCATTGTGAAGAGTTGGCAACTGGGCAAATGCCAGATGATTGGGAAGATAAAGGAAAGTAACTTGTACATGTAAAATAACCTGTCTCCTTCCTCCACAACAGTAACAACTCTACTTCAGTGTTTCCTTAGCTGTAAAGTGTTTTGGAACAGCCTGACATTTAAGTGGGAAAAAGGCTGGGTAGCACTGTTGCTTCACAGCGGCAGGGTCCCGGTTCGATTCCCGGCTTGGATCATTGTCTGTGCGGAGTCTGCACGTTCTCCCCGTGTCTGCGTGGGTTTCCTCCGGGTGCTCCAATTTCATCCCACAACTCCCGAAAGAGGTGCTTGTTAGGTGTTTGGACATCCTGAATTCTCCCTTTGTGAACCCAAATAGGTGCCGGAATGTGGCAACCATGCGATTTTTCACAGTAGCTTCATTCCTTGTGACAATAAAGATGATTAATTATTACTTTCTTTGCAATCTCTTCAATCGTGAAAATAAATTTGCTGTTTATTGCTGACTAAGTCTCCCTCTTGTGGATCTATTTATATATTACTGTTTGCAGTGGAAGATTCAGCTGCCTGTGTCCCTGAATTGCACTGCATCATTACCCTTCTGCCTACACCCTCATTATACATAAATTCCAGACTGGTGACACAATCCTTGCTTCCTGCAATCAACTCAAATCCAAGGAGTGCCCTGACACTGGGGAGCGATGCGGAGAAATGGCTGGACCTGTATTTGCTATGGGGAAAGTTCCCTTTGTTCAACAGTGTTCAAAACCAAAATATGTATAATGGGTTTATGATTCGGTTAGGCAGTGCGTGTCTTGATCTTTGTTTCTTAAATTTAGAGTACCAATTTATTTTTTCCAATTAGGGAGGCATTTTAGCATGGCCAATCCATCTAGCCTGCACATCTTTGGGTTGTGGGGGCAAAACACAGGAGGGAATGTGCAAACTCCACATGGACAGTGACCCAGGGCCGGGATCGAACCTGGGATCTTGGCGCGATGAGGCAGCAGTGCTAACCACTGCACCACCGTGCTGCCCCCGTGAGTCTTGATCTTGCTAATTTATTACTGAATAGCCCATAGTTAATCACTGGGGTCTAACTAGTACCAATTCATTTTTTCTGATTTAAGGGGCAATTTGGCATGTTCAATCCACCTACCCTGCACACCTTTGGGTTGTGGGGGAAAAACCCACGCAGACACGGGGAGAATGTGCAAACTCCACGTGGACAGTGACCCAGAGGCGGGATCGAACCTGGGACCTCGGGTGCTGTGAGACTGCAGTGCTAACCACTGCGCCACCGTGCTGCCTTCCAGGGTATAACAACTCTAACACAAAGGTATGTTGGAGGACAGGAGCTGCAGATGACAAAGACTGAACGTTTTGTCCATTGCCATGTGTTTTTGCCAGACAAACCTGGAACCGAGAGGTCTGCGAGCCTATTCAGCCACCCATGCAGATACCAGCTTCCGGGTTTACTGCTGAGGCATTTTACCTCCACTGAAACCAACAACTAAGAAGAGAAATATATATTTCAAATTCTTGCACTGTGTATAGTAATGTTTCAGATAAACTTTTTTCTGGCCTGTGGCAATTAAAAATATAATTGTTTGATGGGTTGAATGGTTTTCTGCACCGTAACTTTTCTCCAGGTCTGTCGTAGATTTAAGATCTTTAAAAATAAATTTTGCGTACCCAATTCATTTTTTCCAATTAAGGGGCAATTTAGCAATGTCCACCTACCCTGCACATCTTTGGGTTGTGGGGGTGAAACCTACACAGACACGGGGAGAATGTGCAAACTCCACCCAGACTGACTCAGAGCCGGGATTGAACATGGGACCTCAGTGCCATGAGGCAGCAGTGCTAACCACAATGCTGCCGTATCGTAGATTTAAGGTGATAGTTGCACTTCATTCTGAATCCTCCTTATGTCTCTCAGACCCTCACTTTCCACAAGAGAAGTTGAAAACCTTGGTTAGTGCTCAAAACAATGTCATTGCCCTCAGGTTCAGTGTTAGTAAAGTTTAAGGGAGGGAAGAACATGCAATGTATTACACACAGCTTTCCTTCCTCCAAGGCAGTCTCTGAGGATCGAGGATGATTTTCTTCCGCACCAGCTTGGGAAATTCTGAAATGGCTGACGAGCCCGATGCATGACCTGAAGACTGACACGAGCGAGGCAGGTGATGTTTGAAGGGTTGAGATTATGAGATGCTGGAAATCTGAAATTAAACAAAACGCTGGATAAACTCAGCAGGTCTAGCAGCGTCTGTGGCAAGAAACCGAGTTAAGGAAGACGAAGACAGGACGGCACGGTGGCACAGTGGTTGGCATTGCTGCCTCACAGCGTCAGGGTCCCGGGTTCGATTCCGGCCTCGGGTCACTGTGGAGTTTGCATTTTCTCCCCGTGTCTGCGTGGGTTTCCTCCGTGGTCCGGTTTCCTCCCACAGTCCAAAGATGTGTAGGTTAGGTGGATTGGCCGTGCTAAATTGCCCCTTAGTGTGCATAAAGGTTAGGTCGGGGGAGTGGGCCTAGGTGGAGTGTTATTTCAGAGAGGGTAGGTGCAGACTCAATGTTGCTAAATGGCCTCCTTCTGCACTGTTGTGATTCTAAGTCCCACGGACTCAAAACTTTGTTAACTGTCTCTCCGTAGATGATGTCCGACCTGCTGAGTTTATCCTACTTGGATATAAGTTGTTCAATGAAAATGGTGGATTGGCCGCGCTAAATTGCCCTTAGTGTCCAAAAAGGTTAGCTGGTGTTGCTGGCTTACGGGGATAGGGTGGAGGTGTGGGCTTAAGTGGGGTGCTCTTTCCAAGGGCCAGTGCAGACCTCCTTCTGCACTGTAAATTCCATGATTCTGCTGCAGACTCATTTTGAAGAGCCTGGGGCAATGGGCAGGAGAATGGGATTAAGTGGGTCACTCTATGAAGGGGCTGGTACAACCCAAAGATGTACAGGATAGGTGGATTGGCCACCCTAAATTGCCCCTTAATTGGAAAAAAAAATAATTGGGTACTCTAAATTTACATTAAAAAGAAGAGCATGGAGTTGTCATTTTGGGGAAACGATTTTAAAAGAAAATGGCAGCGGCGTGTTACTCTAAACACAAATATATCTGGGGGGAGCACTTGCAGGTTTTTGAATTTTCCCAAAGTACACACAGGCTCAGTTTGCAGAACAATATCGTCTTTCAGCTCTTACTGGTCTAACTAGTATAACTTGTTAGTGACGCATACTGTGCAATGCAAAGGGAGCCTTATTTACTGAGCAGATACTGGAATGGTCTTTTCAGAAGGATTTGGATGCTGCCTCTGGGGTCTGAAGTCTCCAGAATTTAAAAGATTAAAGACTAAAACTCTCCTTTGGTTATCAACTATAAAAGTATTGGAGATGGAGACAAACACAACGTTTCTATTGTGCTTTTAATGCGGCAATGAGACCTCATCAAACATAAAAACAAAGATGGTCGAAAGCTGGTCAACGATTAACGTTCTGAGGAGCGTCTTAAAGACCATAAGACATCGGAGCAAAATTAGGCCACACGGCCCATCGGGTCTTCTCCGCCATTCAATCATGCTTGATATTTCTCTCATCCCCATTCTCCTGCCTTCTCCCCATAACTTCTGATCCCCTTATTGATCGAGATCCTATCTATCTCTGTCTTAAAGCATAAGGTTTCTCATGACGCCCGTGTTTAAGTGACCTCGGAGGAGAAAAGAATGTTCGACTGAATAAGCAGTGGAAGGCCATGTGGCGTTGTTTACTATGTTCCCGTTGTGTCCATGCTCCTGTGGCCTTGACGACACCCCCCCCCCCCCCCCCCCCCACCCCCCGGCAGCTTAGAGGGGAACATTGGTTACATCGGTACCCGCTGATTCATATGTGTTTGAAAAGTTCAAAGTCATACCACTGATGGCTCAGTGAGTTTGCTGTGTGAGTGCTGATTTAACGTGTGATAGGGATATTCCAGCCCAGGGGGGTGAAGATCTATCTGCTTCCATCTCCTATCCACTGGCCTTTCAGGCAAAGGCAAATATGCGACTGTTGGTGAGTAACAGTCACTAAGTCACATTTTGAACATTTTGGCAACACTAGTGGTGTAGGTTACTACAGCAGAAATTGCTACTTGGATGACGGTGTGTCACTGTACCCCACAGAGATGCAGTATCTATGGAACCAAAATTCCAGAGAAATATGGTAGCGATGGAACCCTTACTCAGTGAGGGTCAGTGTGTGTGTGCGGGACCCGTACCCCAGTGAGAGTCAGTGTGTGTGTGTGGGACCCGTACCCCAGTGAGAGTCAGTGTGTGTGGGACCCTTACCCCAGTGTGAGTCAGTGTGTGTGGGACCCGTACCCCAGGGAGAGTCAGTGTGTGTGGGACCCGTACCCCAGTGAGAGTCAGTGTGTGTGGGACCCGTACCCCAGTGAGAGTCAGTGTGGGTGGGACCCGTACCCCAGTGAGAGTCAGTGTGTGTGGTACCCGTACCCCAGTGAGAGTCAGTGTGTGTGGGACCCGTACCCCAGTGAGAGTCAGTGTGTGTGGGATCCGTATCCCAGTGAGAGTCAGTGTGTGTGGGACCCGTACCCCAGTGAGAGTCAGTGTGTGTGGGACCCGTACCCCAGTGAGAGTCAGTGTGTGTGGGACCCGTACCCCAGTGAGAGTCAGTGTGTGTGGGATCCGTACCCCAGTGAGAGTCAGTATGTGTGGGACCCGTACCCCAGTGAGAGTCAGTGTGTGTGGGACCCGTACCCCAGTGAGAGTCAGTGTGTGTGGAACCCTTACCCCAGTTAGGGTCAGTGTGTGGGTCTGTACCCCAGTGAGAGTCAGTGTGTGTGTGGGACCCGTACCCCAGTGAGAGTCAGTGTGTGAGGGACCCGTACCCCAGTGAGAGTCAGTGTGTGTGGGACCCGTACCCCAGTGAGAGTCAGTGTGTGTGGGGCCCGTACCCCAGTGAGAGTCAGTGTGTGTGGAACCCGTACCCCAGTGAGAGTCAGTGTGTGTGGGACCCGTACCCCAGTGAGAGTCAGTGTGCATGGGATCCGTACCCCAGTGAGAGTCAGTGTGTGTGGGACCCGTACCCCAGTGAGAGTCAGTGTGTGTCGGACCCGTACCCCAGTGAGTCAGTGTGTGAGGGTCCCATACCCCAGTGAGAGTCAGTGTGTGTGGGACCCGTACCCCAGTGTGAGTCAGTGTGTGTGGACCCGTACCCCAGTGTGAGTCAGTGTGTGTGGGACCCGTACCCCAGTGAGAGTCAGTGAAAGTGGGACCCGTACCCCAGTGAGAGTCAGTGTGTGTGGGACCCGTACCCCAGTGTGAGTCAGTGTGTGTGGGACCCGTACCCCAGTGTGAGTCAGTGTGTGTGGGACCCGTACCCCAGTGAGAGTCAGTGTGTGTGGGACCCGTACCCCAGTGAGGGTCAGTGTGTGTGGGACCCGTACCCCAGTGAGAGTCAGTGTGTGTGGGACCCGTACCCCAGTGAGAGTCAGTGTGTGTGGGACCCGTACCCCAGTGAGAGTCAGTGAAAGTGGGACCCGTACCCCAGTGAGAGTCAGTGTGTGTGGGATCCGTACCCCAGTGAGAGTCAGTGAAAGTGGGACCCGTACCCCAGTGAGAGTCAGTGTGTGTGGAACCCGTACCCCAGTGAGAGTCAGTGTGTGTGGAACCCTTACCCCAGTGAGAGTCAGTGTGTGGGACCCGTACCCCAGTGAGAGTCAGTGTGTGTGGGACCCGTACCCCAGTGAGAGTCGGTGTGTGTGGGACCTGTACCCCAGTGAGAGTCAGTGTGTGTGGGACCCGTACCCCAGTGAGAGTCAGTGTGTGTGGGACCCGTACCCCAGTGAGAGTCAGTGTGTGTGGAACCCTTACCCCAGTGAGAGTCAGTGTGTGGGACCCGTACCCCAGTGAGAGTCAGTGTGTGTGGGACCCGTACCCCAGTGAGAGTCAGTGTGTGTGGAACCCTTACCCCAGTGAGAGTTAGTGTGTGGGACCCGTACCCCAGTGAGAGTCAGTGTGTGTGGGACCCGTACCCCAGTGAGAGTCAGTGTGTGTGGGACCCGTACCCCAGTGAGAGTCAGTGTGTGTGGGACCTGTACCCCAGTGAGAGTCAGTGTGTGTGGGACCCGTACCCCAGTGGGAGTCAGTGTGTGTGGGACCCGTACCCCAGTGAGAGTCAGTGTGTGTGGGACCCGTACCCCAGTGAGACTCAGTGTTTGTGGAACCCGTACCCCAGTGAGAGTCAGTTTGTTTTAACCAAAATAAAACTGAATCCATGGAACAAAGTGGAAAGTTTTATTTAAGGATACAAAGCTCCAGCTGTGGAGATGTATCCATCGCTGTGTTGGAACAGAAATATCAAACAAACTGGGACCTAAATTGTGGAAAATAGGATAATGCCCCTCGCAATTGAAAGAAATGGAGAGGATAAGAGAAATAAAACGTAATGTTCCGATAGATGTTTCTAAATCTAAAGACAGATTTATCTTTTAGAGTTTTTATAAAAGCTCAGGAGGTCCAAGAAGGTAAATCTAAACAAAGGTACATTCAATGACAAAAGCAACGACCACAATGCGGCTTAGAGCTCCAAGGTCCCTCTCAGGACTACCATTCACACCAGTCCCCTTTCAGGCCAGCCTTTAGCAGCTGATTGTACAAGCCCCATTCACGTGTGCCACCGCCCACAAGCGGGAGAGCTTGTATTCCACGGGAAGGTCAATTGGGTCCTCCCCATGAATCCCGTGAGGTTATTGCAGTTGTGATCTCCTTAACTCGCTAAGAATATCCAGGCCTTAGAGAGGGATCATTTGAAGGTTCACTGGATTGTTATAAAATCAAAAGAATGTTGGAAATGCTCAGCAGGTCTGGCAGCACGGATGGAGAGAGAAGCAAGACGTTTCGGGTCGCGATCACCTTCCACCTGAAAGATGATCTGAGGAGAGGTCATCGCGAGCTGAAACATTAAACTCTGTTTCTCCCTCTCCGCAGTTGCTTCCTGACCTGCTGAATTGGGTACTCTAAATTTATTATTCTTTTAAAAGGAAAATTCTGGGTAAACCCAGCGGGTCTGGCAGCTTCTGTGGAGGGAAAGCCACAGATAAGGTTTCGGATCTGAACTACCCTTCGAGTAGAATGGGCCTCTCTGGGGTTTAGTGGAATGAAGTGATTGAAATTTGTAAAATTCTTCAAGGATCTGAGAGTGTTGATACCGAGCGTCCCTATTCCCTGGATGGGGACTGAGGTGGAGGTGGGGTTGGGGGAGGGGGGGGGGACGAGGGGGCACAGTCCCAGGATAAGGAATCGACTATTTTGAACTGAGATGTGAATTTCTTCACCAATAGGGTGTGAATCTTTGGGATTCTCGGCCCGAGAGAGCAGTAGAAGCTTATTCATCGGGTGCATTCAAAGCGGAGACTGCTCAGATCATCGGGTTCAATGGGAGACCGGATAATTTAGAAGGATGAGGGTGGCAGAAACACAGGGAATCCCACTACCTAGAGGCTCCCCTCCGAGCCACACAACAGCCTGACTTTATAGATAGAATTTACAGTGCAGAAGGAGGCCATTCAGCCCATCGAGTCAGCACTGACTCTTGGAAAGAGCACCCTACCCAAATCCACACCTCCACCCTATCCCCATAACCCAGTAACCCCACCCAACGCTAAGGGCAATTTTGGCCACTAAGGGCAATTTATCATGGCCAATCCACCTAATTTGCACATCTTTGGACTGTGGGAGGAAACCGGAGCACCCGGAGGAAACCCACGCAGACACGGGGAGAACATGCAGACTCCGCACAGACAGTGAACCAAGCCGGGAACCGAACCTGGGACCCTGGAGCTGTGAAGCAACTGTGCTAACCAATGTGCCGCCGTGCTGCCCACAGAATATATCGGCCGTTCCTTCACTGTCGCTGGGTCAAATTCCCGGAATTCCCTCCCTAACAGCACAGTGGGTGTGCCTACACCACAGGGGGCAGCGTTGGGTCAAGAAGGCAGCTCACCACCACCTCCTCGAGCGAGATTAGGAATGGACAATAAACGCTGGGCCGAGCCAGCGACGGCCATGTCCTGTGAATGAATAACAAAAATGTCCGGGAAAGTGTGAATAAGATAAAACATCCGCCGTGATCTTACTGAATAGTGGAGCAAGCTCGAGGCCTGTCTGGCCTCTTCCTAATCCAGTCCGTTATGTTCCCATATCATTGATGTGTCTGCTCTCTGAATCTTAGAGTTGGATTGAGGATATGCAATACTGTATAATACCACCAGGTGTCAGAAGACATCAATATTTTGATGGAAAGGGCAGCACGGTGGCGCAGTGGGTTAGCCCTGCAGTCTCACGGCTCCCAGGTCCCAGGTTCGATCCCGGCTCTGGGTCGCTGTCTGTGTGGAGTTTGCACATTCTCCCCGTGTTTGCGTGGGTTTCACCCCCACAGCCCAAAGATGTGCAGGTTAGGCGGATTGGCCACGCTAAATTGCCCCTTAATTGGAAAAAAAATGAATTGGTTTCTCTAAAATTTAAAAAATTTATATTTTGATGGAAGCCCTGTTTTTGGGTCGTGTCAGTCAGACAGATTGACTCCAGTACAATGGCTGATACGATTCAAACTCGAGGTCTCAGCAGCTGCGGCAGTGAGAGTGGGTATGGTTTCAGTACCTTCTGATCACATACTGTCAAAACCCAGTGTGGTACTGAGGGACTGCTGCCCAGTCAGAGGTGCTGTGTCTTGGAGGAGACATTAAATCTCCCGGGTAGATGTAAATGGTTCCATGAGCATTATTATGGAAAAAAGCAGGGTAGGTATCCCTGATATCATGGCTTGATATCTTAGCAGCGTGAAGATGGTTGTGGTGGTTGCAGGTCAATCATCTCAGCTACAGGACATCACTGCAGGAGTTCCTCAGGGTCGTGTCCGAGGCCCAACCATCTTCACCAGCTTCATCAATGACCTTCCTTCCAACAGTGGTCAGAAGAGGGCGGCACGGCGGCACAGTGGTTAGCATTGCTGCCTACGGCGCTGAGGACCCGGGTTCGAATCCCGGCTCTGGGTCACTGTCCGTGTGGAGTTTGCACATTCTCCCCGTGTCTGCGTGGGTTACACCCCCACAACCCAAAAGATGTGCTGGGTAGGTGGATTGGCCATGCTAAATTGCCCCTTAATTAGAAAAAATGAATTGGATATTCTAAAAATTTTTTAAAAAGTGGTCAGAACTGAGAATGTTTGCGGATGACTGCACAATGTTCAGCACCATTCGTGACTCCTCAGATTTGAAGTGGTCTATGTACAAATGCAGCAAGACCTGGACAATATCCAGGCTTGCGGCTGACAAGTGGCAAGTTACATTCGCGCCACACAAGTGCCAGGCAATGACCATCTCCAACAAAAGAGAATCTAATCATCGCCCTTTGGCATTCAGTGGCTTTACCATCATTGACTCTCCCTCTATCACCATCATGGGAGGGGGGTTACCATTGATCAGAAACTGAACTGGACGAGCCACATAAATACTGTGGCTACCAAAGCAGGTCAAAGGCGAGGAACCCTACGGCGAGTAACTCACCTCCTGACCCCCCCCCCCCCCCCCCCTAAAGCCAGTCCACCATCTACAAGGCACAATGCAGGAGTGTGATGCAGTGC